>NC_057814.1:401740675-401743216 GCF_018294505.1 Triticum aestivum | reverse complement strand
AGAAGACATGCACTTGCATGAGTACAGTTGGACATGCAACTAACCCCTCTCCCTTGTTGTTTCCCCCTTCCACAAAACAAAAAACCTAGTTGCAACCATGTTGAAAGACATGCAGTTGCATGACTACAGTTGGACATGCAACTAGGCCCCTCTCTCTTCCCTCCGCCCCTCTGACAAAATAAAACCATAGTTGCCATCAACACAACACACATGTCAACCACACACAAAACTTGATGTCCAAAATCCATAGCTACCAAAACGAATGAGATGTAACTAATTCTCTATTGATCGAGACAATGACAAATAAAAAATAGCCCAAGAAAAAAAACGAAAACTATCTGAAAGAAAAAAACAAACAAAAAATTGAAGAAAAGAAAAATTTAAAAATAAACAGAATGAAAAATAAAAAGAAAGAAAATGAAATAAAAAATAAGAGCAACAAAAACCTGATGACTCAAAAGCTCCCATAAAAACAGGATAAAGAGGACAAAAAGGCTGCACTAAAAAAACCGGGATGCAACATAAGAAGCCTACAACCTTATCCCACCCGTGCTAAAAAAGAGAGAAGACGGCTTATGATGCCTAGCAGCACCGCTCGCGCGACACAACTAAGTGTTACGTGACCAAATCCAAGAATAGCAATGTATTTTTGTCAGACGACGAAGGACGTGAATGAGATATAATTATTTTCATAAAATTAGAATAATATGCAATAGAAAAAATAAAAAATAAAATAAAGAAACAAGGAAAAATACGAGAAAATATGAAGGAAAACAAAAATATAAAAGAAAAAGGGACAAACAAATGAATCGAAGAAAATGCCAAATAACTAGGCAAAAAAAAAAACTAACAAAAAATGGAGAGAATTTGCACGTGAGTTTGGATGCAAGCAGTTGTGCACGCGTTCTACCCAATTGTAGTTACACGTGGTTCCCATAATTACAGTTGCGCGGAAGGGACACATGATGTTTTTTAGTGCTAAAATACAAAGAAAAAACATCTGTTTCTCTATCAGGCAGACGTAGAAAAGAATATGACATATAAGCATAATTAAAATATTTTTGGGGGTAATACATAAATGATACAAAATAAAAACAATAAAAAGAATAGGCAACATAATAAACAAAAATCATGTAGAAAAGACATCAACAAGTTAGAGTAAAAATAGTTCAAGCGTGCCAAAAGGTTTGTTTTACAAATATTTTAGATGTTCCATATTTCCAAAATAAAAATTATATTTTAAAATATAAATACAAGTAAAAACAGGTTAATAAAAGCGACAACTAAATGCACTAAAGTGGAAAAGGAAAAAAGAAATAGAAAGGAAGGATAAATACACGTGAATACACAGAGTGAGCTACCCTAGCGAGCTTCTTACTGTGCACACAAGCCCAACAAAGAAAAAAGATAAATACAATATATTCACATCGAAGGCCTATTGAGAAAATAAAAATAAAAAAATGAAAAGGACTGCAAGCCACAACCCGTGGCCCAGGTAGGAAAGCAATGCAACGGCAGAAGGCCCAGTGCCTGCTGGGACAAAGCCCAGTATGTTTTGGACGAGAAATACGTCAGCTCGACAGAACACAGATCGATCGAAGTGCTAATCTCGTCGATCGAGACTTCACTAAATTTCAGTCGACTCAGATATAGCGAACCCGGGCGTGGCTAACGCGCGCGCGCATCCCAGCCGGCGCGCTCGATTTCCGACTAGGGCGATCCGACAGCAAAACGACAACTTAGCGAACCGGCGCGCGCGTCCTATTCCCTTTCACTGACCCATTCTATTCCCTTTCGCGATTGATCCCAGCCTTGGCCCAATACCTCACCTAGCCTCTATTCCCTTTTCACGTTCTTTTCTTTTGGGCCTGTGTTTTCCTATTCCGTCTATTCCCTTTCTGGGCAGCGGTTTTTGAGGGACAGTAATGGACGGGAAATCTCACTTCTAATTGAAATGAACTAGCACTTTCAACTAAAAGAATTTGCTACTTTTACAAGGAAAAAATAAATTGGCCTAACCCTCTATTCCCTTTCGATAAATACTTTTCAGGAACATAATTTTATTAAACAAAAATTAACGTAGTGAATTGAATTGATCCACAGCTTTTTGGTTGAATAGAAATGTTGATTAAATTGATCTACTATGAACAAGATTTAAAATTAATAAGAAAATTTCAAAACAAGAACATATGTATAGAAATCAACAACTTTTGAATTCATGAAATTCCCTGAAAAACAAGAACATTTTCTGAAATATCTGACATTTTAAAAAAAAAATAGGAACATTTTTTGTGTCAATTTGACGTGACATGCTAGACCACGTCCGCCTCGACTTCTAAGACAGGGTGGCAGTGGTGTCACGTGCTCGTCTCGGCGTCCGCCGTCGCTACTGCGACGACGTTCGCCTCGACTCGCGTTACCCTAAGATATACAGGGTGGCCCTGGTGTCACGTGCTCGGCTCGGCGTTCGTCGTCGCTACCGCGACGACGTCCGCCTCGACTCGCGTGACCCTAAGATAGACAGGGTGGCCCTGGTGTCAC
>NC_057814.1:401737406-401738439 GCF_018294505.1 Triticum aestivum | reverse complement strand
CGTCTCGGCGTCCGTCGTCGCTACCGCGACGACGTCCTCCTCTACTCGGGTTACCCTTAGATAGACAGGGTGGCAGTGGTGTCACGTGCTCGTCTCGGCGTCCATCGTCGCTACCGCGATGACGTCCGCCCCGACTCGCGTTACCCTCAGATAGACAGGGTGGCATTGGTGTCACATGCTCATTTCGGCGTCCGACATCGCTACCGCGGCGACGTCCGTCTCGACTCGCGTTACCTTAAGATAGACAGGGTGGCAGTGGTGTCACGTGCTCGTTTCGGCGTCCGTCGTCGCTACCGCGACGGCGTCCTACTCGACTCGTGTTACCCTAAGATAGACAGGGTGGCAGTGGTGTCACGTGCTCGTCTCGGCGTCCATCATCGCAACCGCGACGACGTCCGCCTCGACTTGCGTTACCTAACATAATTTTATTAAACAAAAATTAATGTAGTGAATTGAATTGATCCATAGCTTTTTGGTTGAATAGAAATGTTCATTAAATTGATCTACTATGAACAAGATTTAAAATTAATAAGAAAATTTCAAAACAAGAACATATGTATAGAAATAAACAACTTTTGAATTCATGAAATTTCCTGAAAAACAAGAACATTTTCTTAAATATTTGACATTTAAAAAAAAATAGGAACATTTTTGGTGTCAATTTGACGTGACATGCTAGACCACGTCCGCCTCGACTTCTAAGACAGGGTGGCAGTGGTGTCACGTGCTCGTCTCGGCGTCCGTCGTCGCTACCGCGACGACGTCCTCCGCGACTCGTATTACCCTGAAATAGACAGGGTGGCAGTGGTGTCACGTTCTCGTCTCGGCGTCATTCGTCGCTACCGCGGCGACGTCCGCCTCGACTCGCGTTACCCTAAGATAGACAGAGTGGCAGTGGTGTCACGTGCTAGTCTCGGAGTCCATCGTCGCTACCGCGACATTGTCGGCCTCGACTCGCGTTACCCTAAGATAGACAGGGTGGCAGTGGTGTCACATGCTCGTCTTAGCGTCTGACGTCGCTACCGCGACGACG
>NC_057814.1:401736564-401737065 GCF_018294505.1 Triticum aestivum | reverse complement strand
TAGGGTGGCAGTGGTGTCACATGCTCGTCTCGGCGTCCGTCGTCGCTACCGCGACGACATCCGCCTCGACTCGCGTTACCCTAAGATAGACAGGGTGGCCCTGGTGTCACGTGCTCGTGTCGGCGTCCGTCGTTGCTACCGCGACGACGTCCGCCTCGACTCGCGTAACCCTAAGATAGACAGGGTGGCCCTGGTGTCACGTGCTTGTCTCGGTGTCCGTCGTCGCTACCGCGACCACGTCCGCCTCGACTCGCGTTACCCTAAGATAGACAGGGTGGCCTTGGTGTCACGTGCTCGTCTCGGCGTCCGTGGTCGCGACCGCGACGACGTCCGCCTCGACTCGCGTTACCCTAAGATAGATAGGGTGGCCTTGGTGTCACGTGCTCGTCTCGGCGTCCAACGTTGCCACGACGACGACGTCCGCCTCGACTCGCTTTACCCTAAGATAGACAGGGTATCAGTGGTGTCACATGCTCGTCTCGGCGTCCGACGTCGCTTGCG
>NC_057814.1:401735218-401736329 GCF_018294505.1 Triticum aestivum | reverse complement strand
CGCGACGACGTCCGCCCCGACTCGCGTTACCCTCAGATAGACAGGGTGGCAGTGTTGTCACATGCTCATCTCGGCGTCCGACATCGCTACCGTGACGACGTCCGCCTCGACTCGCGTTAACCTATTATAGACAGGGTGGCCCTGGTATCACGTGCTCGTCTCAGCGTCCGTCGTCGCTACCGCGGCGACGTCCGCCTCGACTCGCGTTACCTTAAGATAGACAGGGTGGCAGTGGTGTCACGTGCTCGTTTCGGCGTCCGTCCGTCATGTTCATTAAATTGATCTACTATGAACAAGATTTTAAATTAATAAGAAAATTTCAAAACAAGAACATATGTATAGAAATAAACAAATTTTGAATTCATGAAATTAACTGAAAAACAAGAACATTTTCTGAAATATCTGACATTTTTTTTAAAAAATAGGAACATTTTTTGTGTCAATTTGACGTGACATGCTAGACCACGTCCGCCTCGACTTCTAAGACAGGGTGGCAATGGCGTCACGTGCTCCTCTCGGCGTCCAGCGTCGCTACCGCGACGACGTCCGCCTCGACTCGCGTGACCCTAAGATAGACAGGGTGGCCCTGGTGTCACGTGCTCGTCTCGGCGTCCGTCGTCGCTACCGCGACGACATCCGCCTCGACTCGCGTTACCCTAAGATAGACAGGGTGGCCCTGGTGTCACGTGCTTGTCTCGGTGCACATCGTCGCTACCGCGACGACGTCCGCCTCGACTCGCGTTACCCTGAAATAGACAGGGTGGCGCTAGTGTCACGTGCTCGTCTCGGCGTCCGTCGTCGCTACCGCGACGACGTCCTCCTCGACTCGCGTTACCCTAAGATAGCCAGGGTGGCCCTGGTGTCACGTGCTCGTCTCGGCGTCCGTCGTCGCTACCGCGACGACGTCCGCCTCGACTCGCGTTACCCTAAGATAGACAGGGTGGCAGTGGTGTCACGTGCTCGTCTCGGCATCCATCCTCGCTACCGCGACGACGTCCGCCTCGACTCGCGTTACCCTAAGATAGACAGGGTGGCGGTGGTGTAACGTGCTCGTCTTAGCGTTCGACGTCGCTACCGCGACGACGTCCGCCTCGACTCGCGTTACCCTAAG
>NC_057814.1:401733613-401734646 GCF_018294505.1 Triticum aestivum | reverse complement strand
CGTCTCGGCGTCCGTCGTCGCTACCGCGACGACGTCCTCCTCTACTCGGGTTACCCTTAGATAGACAGGGTGGCAGTGGTGTCACGTGCTCGTCTCGGCGTCCATCGTCGCTACCGCGATGACGTCCGCCCCGACTCGCGTTACCCTCAGATAGACAGGGTGGCATTGGTGTCACATGCTCATTTCGGCGTCCGACATCGCTACCGCGGCGACGTCCGTCTCGACTCGCGTTACCTTAAGATAGACAGGGTGGCAGTGGTGTCACGTGCTCGTTTCGGCGTCCGTCGTCGCTACCGCGACGGCGTCCTACTCGACTCGTGTTACCCTAAGATAGACAGGGTGGCAGTGGTGTCACGTGCTCGTCTCGGCGTCCATCATCGCAACCGCGACGACGTCCGCCTCGACTTGCGTTACCTAACATAATTTTATTAAACAAAAATTAATGTAGTGAATTGAATTGATCCATAGCTTTTTGGTTGAATAGAAATGTTCATTAAATTGATCTACTATGAACAAGATTTAAAATTAATAAGAAAATTTCAAAACAAGAACATATGTATAGAAATAAACAACTTTTGAATTCATGAAATTTCCTGAAAAACAAGAACATTTTCTTAAATATTTGACATTTAAAAAAAAATAGGAACATTTTTGGTGTCAATTTGACGTGACATGCTAGACCACGTCCGCCTCGACTTCTAAGACAGGGTGGCAGTGGTGTCACGTGCTCGTCTCGGCGTCCGTCGTCGCTACCGCGACGACGTCCTCCGCGACTCGTATTACCCTGAAATAGACAGGGTGGCAGTGGTGTCACGTTCTCGTCTCGGCGTCATTCGTCGCTACCGCGGCGACGTCCGCCTCGACTCGCGTTACCCTAAGATAGACAGAGTGGCAGTGGTGTCACGTGCTAGTCTCGGAGTCCATCGTCGCTACCGCGACATTGTCGGCCTCGACTCGCGTTACCCTAAGATAGACAGGGTGGCAGTGGTGTCACATGCTCGTCTTAGCGTCTGACGTCGCTACCGCGACGACG
>NC_057814.1:401732682-401733208 GCF_018294505.1 Triticum aestivum | reverse complement strand
AGTGGTGTCACGTGCTCGTCTCGGCGTCCGTCGTCGCTACCGCGACGACATCCGCCTCGACTCGCGTTACCCTAAGATACACAGGGTGGCCCTGGTGTCACGTGCTTGTCTCGGTGCACATCGTCGCTACCGCGACGACGTCCGCCTCGACTCGCGTTACCCTGAAATAGACAGGGTGGCGCTAGTGTCACGTGCTCGTCTCGGCGTCCGTCGTCGCGACCGCGACGACGTCCTCCTCGACTCGCGTTACCCTAAGATAGCCAGGGTGGCCCTGGTGTCACGTGCTCGTCGCGGCGTCCGTCGTCGCTACCGCGACGACGTCCGCCTCGACTCGCGTTATCCTAAGATAGACAGGGTGGCAGTGGTGTCACGTGCTCGTCTCGGCATCCATCCTCGCTACCGCGACGACGTCCGCCTCGACTCGCGTTACCCTAAGATAGACAGGGTGGCGGTGGTGTAACGTGCTCGTCTTAGCGTTCGACGTCGCTACCGCGACGACGTCCGCCTCGACTCGCGTTACCCTAAG
>NC_057814.1:401731713-401732408 GCF_018294505.1 Triticum aestivum | reverse complement strand
GACTCGCGTTACCCTCAGATAGACAGGGTGGCAGTGGTGTCACATGCTCATCTCGGCGTCCGACATCGCTACCGTGACGACGTCCGCCTCGACTCGCGTTAACCTATTATAGATAGGGTGGCCCTGGTATCACGTGCTCGTCTCAGCGTCCGTCGTCGCTACCGCGGCGACGTCCGCCTCGACTCGCGTTACCTTAAGATAGACAGGGTGGCAGTGGTGTCACGTGCTCGTTTCGGCGTCCGTCCGTCATGTTCATTAAATTGATCTACTATGAACAAGATTTTAAATTAATAAGAAAATTTCAAAACAAGAACATATGTATAGAAATAAACAAATTTTGAATTCATGAAATTAACTGAAAAACAAGAACATTTTCTGAAATATCTGACATTTTTAAAAAAAAAATAGGAACATTTTTTGTGTCAATTTGACGTGACATGCTAGACCACGTCCGCCTCGACTTCTAAGACAGGGTGGCAATGGCGTCACGTGCTCCTCTCGGCGTCCAGCGTCGCTACCGCGACGACGTCCGCCTCGACTTGCGTTACCCTAAGATATACAGGGTGGCCCTGGTGTCACGTGCTTGCCTGAGCGTCCGTCGTCGCTACCACGACGACGTCCGCCTCGACTCGCGTGACCCTAAGATAGACAGGGTGGCCCTGGTGTCACGTGCTCGTCTCGGCGTCCGTCGTCGC
>NC_057814.1:401730900-401731613 GCF_018294505.1 Triticum aestivum | reverse complement strand
ATTACCCTAAGATAGACAGGGTGGCAGTGGTGTCACGTGCTCGTCTCGACGTCCGTCGTCGCTACCGCGACGACGTCCGCTCCGACTCGCGTTACCCTCAGATAGACAGGGTGGCAGTGGTGTCACATGCTCATCTCGGCGTCCGACATCGCTACCGCGACGACATCCGCCTCGACTCACGTTATCCTAAGATAGACAGGTTGGCCCTGGTGTCACGTGCTCGTCTCGGCGTCAATCGTCGCTACCGCGACGACGTCCGCCTCGTCTCGTGTTACCCTAAGATACACAGGGTGGCAGTGGTGTCACGTGCTCGTCTCGGCGTCCGTCGTCGCTACCGCGACGACGTCCTCCTCGACTCGCGTTACCCTAAGATAGACAGGGTGGCCCTGGTGTCACGTGCTCGTCTCGGCGTCCGTCGTCGCTACCGCGATGACGTCCGCCTCGACTCGTGTTACCCTAAGATAGACAGGGTGGCAGTGGTGTCACGTGCTTGTCTCGGCATCCGTCATCGCTACCGCGACGATGTCTGTCTCGACTCGCGTTACCCTAAGATAGAATGGGTGGCAGTGGTGTCACGTGCTCGTCTCGGCGTCCGTCGTCGCTACCGCGACGACGTCCGCCTCGACTCGCGTTACCCTAAGATAGATAGGGTGGCAGTGGTGTCACGTGCTCGTCTCGGCATCTGTCATCGCTACCGCGACGATGTCCGTCTC
>NC_057814.1:401730366-401730890 GCF_018294505.1 Triticum aestivum | reverse complement strand
CAGTGCTGTCACGTGCTCGTCTCGGCGTCCATCGTCGCTACCGCGACGACGTCCACGTCGACTCGCGTTACCCTAAGATAGACAGGGTGGCAGTGGTGTCACGTGCTCGTCTCGGCGTCCATCGTTCCTACCGCGACGACATCCGCCTAGACTCACGTTACCCTACGATAGACAGGGTGGCTGTGCTGTCACGTGCTCGTCTCGGCGTCCATCGTCGCTACCGCGACGACATCCGCCTCGACTCGCGTTACCCTAAGATAGACAAGGTGGCAGTGGTCACGTGCTCGTCTCGGCGTCCGTCATCGCTACCGTGACGACGTCCGCCTCGACTCGCGTGACCCTAAGATAGACATGGTGGCACTGGTGTCACGTGCTCGTCTCGGCGACCGTCGTGGCTACCGCGACCAGGTCCGCCTCGACTCGCGTTACGCTAAGCAGGGTGGCAGTGGTGTCATGTGCTCGTCTCGGCGTCCGCCGTCGCTACCGCGACGACGTTCGCCTCGACTCGCGTGACCCTAAGATGG
>NC_057814.1:401729156-401729841 GCF_018294505.1 Triticum aestivum | reverse complement strand
GACTCGCTTGACCCTTAGATAGACATGGTGGCAGTGCTGTCACATGCTCGTCTCGGCGTCCGTCGTCGCTACTGCGACGACGTCCGCCTCGACTCGCGTTACCCTAAGATAGACAGGGTGGCAGTGGTGTCACGTGCTCGTCTCGGCGTCCGACGTTGCTACCGCGACGTCGTCCGCCTCGACTCGCGTTACCCTAAGATAGATAGGGTGGCAGTGGTGTCACGTGCTCGTCTCGGCGTACGTCGTCGCTACCGCGACAACGTCCGCCTCGACCGGCGTTACCCTAAGATAGACAGGGTGGCAGTGGTGTCACGTGCTCGTCTCGGTGTCCGTCGACGCTACCGCGACGACTTCCGCCTCGACTCACGTTACCCCAAGATAGACAGGTTGGCAGCGGTGTCACGTGCACGTCTCGGCGTCCGTCGTCGCTACCGCGAGGACGTCCGCCTCGACTCGCGTTACCCTAAGATAGACAGGGTGGCAGTGGTGTCACGTGCTCGTCTCGGCGTCCGTCGTCGCTACCTCGACGACGTCCTCCTCGACTCGCGTTACCCTAAGATAGACAGGGTGGCCCTGGTGTCACGTGCTCGTCTCGGCGTCCGTCGTCGCTACCGCGACGACGTCCTCCTCAACTCGCGTTACCCTAAGATAGACAGGGTGGCAGTGGTGTCACGTGCTCCTCTCG
>NC_057814.1:401728236-401728794 GCF_018294505.1 Triticum aestivum | reverse complement strand
GTCACGTGCTCGTCTCGGCATCCATCGTCGCTACCGCGACGACGTCCACGTCGACTCGCGTTACCCTAAGATAGACAGGGTGGCAGTGGTGTCACGTGCTTGTCTCGGCGTCCATCGTCGCTACCGCGACGACGTCCGCCTAGACTCACGTTACCCTACGATAGACAGGGTGGCAGTGCTATCACGTGCTCGTCTCGGCGTCCATCGTCGCTACCGCGACGACATCCGCCTTGACTCGCGTTACCCTAAGATAGACATGGTGGCAGTGGTCACGTGCTCGTCTCGGCGTCCGTCATCGCTACCGTGACGACGTCTGCCTCGACTCGCGTGACCCTAAGATAGACATGGTGGCAGTGGTGTCACGTGCTTGTCTCGGCGACCGTCGTCGCTACCGCGACCATGTCCGCCTCGACTGGCGTTACGCTAAGCAGGGTGGCATTGGTGTCATGTGCTCGTCTCGGCGTCCGTCGTTGCTACCGCGACGAGGTCCGCCTCGACTCGCGTGACCCTAAGATGGACAAGGTGGCAATGCTGTCACGTGCTCGTCTTGGCGTCCGT
>NC_057814.1:401726111-401727010 GCF_018294505.1 Triticum aestivum | reverse complement strand
ATAGACAGGGTGGCCCTGGTGTCACGTGCTCGTCTCGGCGTCCGACATCGCTACCGCGACGACGTCCGCCTCGACTCGTGTTACCCTAAGATAGATAGGGTGGCAGTGATGCCACGTGCTCGTCTCTGCATCCGTCATCGCTACCGCGACGATGTCCGTCTCGACTCGCGTTACCCTAAGCTAGAATGGGTGGCAGTGGTGTCACGTGCTCGTCTCGGCGTCCATCGTCGCTACCGCGACGACGTCTGCCTCGACTCGCGTTACCCTAAGATAGACAGGGTGGCAGTGGTGTCACGTGCTCGTCTCCGCGTATGTCGTCGTTACCGCGACGACGTCCGCCTCGACTGGCGTTACCCTAAGATAGACAGGGTGGCCCGGGTGTCACGTGCTCCTCTCGGCGTCCGCCTCGACTCGCGTTACCCTAAGATAGACGGGGTGGCAGTGGGGTCACGTGCTCATCTCGGCGCCCGAGGTCGCTATCGCGACGACGTCCGCCTCGACTCGCGTTACCCTAAGATGGACAGGGTGGCAGTGGTCTCACGTGCTCGTCTCGGTGTCCGTCATCGCTACCACGACGACATCCGCCTCGACTCGCGTTACCCTTAGATAGACATGGTGGCAGTGCTGTCACATGCTCGTCTCGGCGTCCGTCGTCGCTACTGCGACGACGTCCGCCTCGACTCGCGTTACCCTAAGATAGACAGGGTGGCAGTGGTGTCACGTGCTCGTCTCGGCGTCCGACGTTGCTACCGCGACGTCGTCCGCCTCGACTCGCGTTACCCTAAGATAGATAGGGTGGCAGTGGTGTCACGTGCTCGTCTCGGCGTACGTCGTCGCTACCGCGACAACGTCCGCCTCGACTGGCGTTACCCTAAGATAGACAGGGTGGCAGTGGTGTC
>NC_057814.1:401724770-401725441 GCF_018294505.1 Triticum aestivum | reverse complement strand
GTCTCGGTGTCCGTCATCGCTACCACGACGACATCCGCGTCGACTCGCGTTACCCCTAGATAGACATGGTGGCAGTGGTGTCACATGCTCGTCTCGGCGTCCGTCGTCGCTACTGCGACGACGTCCGCCTCGACTCGCGTTACACTAAGATAGACAAGGTGGCAGTGGTTTCACGTGCTCGTCTCGGTGTCCGACGTAGCTACCACGACGTCGTCCGCCTCGACTCGCATTACCCTAAGATAGACAGGGTGGCAGTGGTGTCACGTGCTCGTCTCGGCGTACGTCGTCGCTACCGCGACAACGTCCGCCTCGACTGGCGTTACCCTAAGATAGACAGGGTGGCCCTGGTGTCACGTGCTCGTCTCGGCGTCCGTCGTCGCTACCGCGAGGACGTCCGCCTCGACTCGCCTGACCCTAAGATAGACGGGGTGGCCCTGGTGTCACGTGCTCGTCTCGGCGTCCGTCGTTGCAACCGGGACGACGTCCGCCTCGACTCGCGTTACCCTAAGATAGACAGGGTGGCCCTGGTGTCACGTGCTCGTCTCGGTGTCCGTCATCGCTACCACGACGACTTCCGCCTCGACTCACGTTACCCCGAAATAGACAGGGTGGCAGCGGTGTCACGTGCACGTCTCGGCGTCCGTCGTCGCTACCGCGACGACGTCCGCCTC
>NC_057814.1:401723340-401724057 GCF_018294505.1 Triticum aestivum | reverse complement strand
CGTTACCCTAAGATAGACGGGGTGGCAGTGGTGTCACGTGCTCGTCTCCGCCTCGACTCGCGTTACCCTAAGATGGACAGGGTGGCAGTGGTCTCACGTGCTTGTCTCGGCGTCCGTCGTCTCTACCACGACGACATCCGCCTCGACTCGCGTTACCCTTAGATAGACATGGTGGCAGTGGTGTCACATGCTCGTCTCAGCGTCCGTCGTCGCTACCGCGACGACGTCCGCCTCGACTCGCGTTACCCTAAGATAGACAGGGTGGCAGTGGTGTCACGTGCTCGTCTCGGCGTCCGTCGTCGCTACTGCAACAACGTCCGCCTCGACTGGCGTTACCCTAAGATAGACAGGGTGGCCCTGGTGTCACGTGCTCGTCTCTGCGTCCGTCGTCGCTACCGCGAGGACGTCCGTCTCGACTCGCCTTACCCTAAGATAGACGGGGTGGCCCTGGTGTCACGTGCTCGTCTCGGCGTCCGTCGTTGCTACCGGGACGACGTCCGCCTCGACTCGCGATACCCTAAGATAGACAGGGTGGCCCTGGTGTCACGTGCTCGTCTCGGCGTCCGACGTCGCTACCGCGACGACGTCCGCCTCGACTCGTGTTACCCTAAGATAGACAGGGTGGCAGTGATGTCACGTGCTCGTCTCGGCATCCGTCATCGCTACCGCGACGATGTCCGTCTCGACTCGCGTTACCCTAAGATAGAATGGGTGGCA
>NC_057814.1:401720002-401721130 GCF_018294505.1 Triticum aestivum | reverse complement strand
GTGCTCGTCTCGGCGTCCGTCGTCGCTACCGCGACCACGTCCGCCTCGACTGGCGTTACCCTAAGATAGACAGGGTGGCCCTGGTGTCACGTGCTCGTCTCGACGTCCGTCGTCGCTACCGCGACGACGTCCTCCTCGACTCGCCTTACCCTAAGATAGACGAGGTGGCCCTGGTGTCACGTGCTCGTCTCGGCGTCCGTCGTTGCTACCGGGACGACGTCCGCCTCGACTCGCGTTACCCTAAGATAGACAGGGTGGCCCTGGTGTCACGTGCTCGTCTCGGTGTCCGTCGTCGCTACCGTGACGACGTCCGCCTCGACTCACGTTACCCCAAGATAGACAGGGTGGCAGCGGTGTCACGTGCACATCTCGGCGTCCGTTGTCGCTACCGCAACGACGTCCGCCTCGACTCGCGTTACCCTAAGATAGACAGGGTGGCAGTGGTGTCACATGCTCGTCTCGGCGTCCGTCGTCGCTACCGCGACGACGTCCTCCTCGACTCGCGTTACCCTAAGATAGACAGGGTGGCCCTGGTGTCACGTGCTCGTCTCGGTGTCCGTCGTCGCTACCGCGACGACCTCCTCCTCGACTCGCATTACCCTAAGATAGACAGGTTGGCCCTGGTGTCACGTGCTCATCTCGGCGTCCGTCGTCGCTACCGCGACGACGTCCTCCTCGACTCGCGTTACCCTAAAATAGACAGGGTGGCCCTGGTGTCACGTGCTCGTCTCGGCGTCCATCGTCGCTACCGCGACGACGTCCTCCTCGACTCGCGTTACCCTAAGATAGACATG
The DNA here is from genome assembly GCF_018294505.1 of Triticum aestivum. NCBI lineage: Eukaryota > Viridiplantae > Streptophyta > Magnoliopsida > Poales > Poaceae > Triticum > Triticum aestivum. Next base: position 401,720,336 of record NC_057814.1, on the reverse strand, counting down.
GTGGACTTGGTGTCAAGTGCTTGTCTCGGCGTCCGACGTCGCTACCGCGATGACGTCCGCCTCGACTCGTGTTACCCTAAGATAGACAGGGTGGCAGTGGTGTCATGTGCTCGTCTCGGCATCCGTCATCGCTACCGCGACGATGTCCGTCTCGACTCGCGTTACCCTAAGATAGAATGGGTGGCAGTGGTGTCACATGCTCGTCTCGGCGTCCGTCGTCGCTACCGCGATGACGTCCGCCTCGACTCGCGTTACCCTAAGATAGATAGGGTGGCAGTGGTGTCACGTGCTCGTCTCGGCGTCCGTCGTCGCTGCCGCGACGACGTCCGCACCG
>NC_057814.1:401718859-401719470 GCF_018294505.1 Triticum aestivum | reverse complement strand
CGACGACTTCCGCTCCGACTCGCGTTACCCTCAGATAGACAGGGTGGCAGAGGTGTCACATGCTCATCTCAGCGTCCGACATCGCTACCGCGACGACGTCCGCCTCGACTCGCGTTACCCTAAGATAGACAGGTTGGCCCTGGTGTCACGTGCTCGTCTCGGCGTCCGTCGTCGCTACCGCGACGACGTCCGCCTCGACTCGCGTTACCCTAAGATAGACAGGGTGGCAGTGGTGTCACGTGCTCGTCTCGGCATCCGTCATCGCTACCGCGAAGACGACCTCCTCGACTCGCGTTACCCTAAGATAGAATGGATGGCATTGGTGTCACGTGCTCGTCTCGGCGTCCGTCGTCGCTACCGCGACGATGTCCGCCTCGACTCGCGTTACCCTAAGATAGACAGGGTGGCAGTGGTGTCACGTGCTCGTCTCGGCGTCCGTCGTCGCTACCGCGACGACGTCCGCTCCGACTCGCGTTACCCTCAGATAGACAGGGTGGCAGTGGTGTCACATGCTCATCTCGGCGTCCGACATCGCTACCGCGACGACGTCCGCCTCGACTCGCGTTACCCTAAGATAGACAGGTTGGCCTTGGTGTCTCGTGCTCGTCTCG
>NC_057814.1:401718340-401718849 GCF_018294505.1 Triticum aestivum | reverse complement strand
CTACCGCGACGATGTCCATCTCGACTCGCGTTACCCTAAGATAGAATGGGTGGCAGTGGTGTCACGTGCTCGTCTCGGCATCCGTCCTCGCTACCGCGACGATGTCCATCTCGACTGGCGTTACCCTAAGATAGACAGGGTGGCAGTGGTGTCACGTGCTCGTCTCGGCGTCCGTCGTCGCTGCCGCGACGACGTCCGCACCGACTCGCGTTACCCTCAGATAGACAGGGTGGCAGTGGTGTCACATGCTCATCTCGGCGTCCGACATCGCTACCGCGACGACGTCCGCCTCGACTCGCGTTACCCTAAGATAGACAGGGTGGCCCTGGTGTCACGTGCTCGTCTCGGCGTCCGTCGTCGCTACCGCGACGACTTGCTCCTCGACTCGCGTTACCCTAAGATCCACAGGGTGGCCCTGGTGTCACGTGCTAGTCTCGGCGTCCGACGTCGCAACCGTGACGACGTCCGCCTCGACTCGTGTTACCCTAAGATAGACATGGTGGCTGTGG
>NC_057814.1:401713632-401718330 GCF_018294505.1 Triticum aestivum | reverse complement strand
GGTGTCACGTGCTCGTCTCGGCGTCCATCGTCGCTACCGCGACGACGTCCTCCTCGACTCGCGTTACTCTAAGATAGACAGGGTGGCCCTGGTGTCCCGTGCTCGTCTCGGCGTCCAACGTCGCCACCGCGATGACGTCCGCCTCGACTCGTGTTACCCTAAGATAGACAGGGTGGCAGTGGTGTCATGTGCTCGTCTGGGCATCCGTCATTGCTACGCGACTATGTCCGTCTCGACTCGCGTTACCCTAAGATAGAATGGGTGGCAATGGTGTCACGTGCTCGTCTCGGCGTCCGTCGTCGCTACCGCGACGACGTCCGCCTCGACTCGCGTTACCCTAAGATAGACAGAGTTGGAAGAACCATGGCCACCTTTGTTCTTTTGCTGGTAAGGCTGACGAAACGGAAGAGGAGGAGGCAACCAGAACTTCTGTTGCTTAGCTGTCACAAGTGAGGAAGAAGACTGAACTGCGTCTCTGACTCTCTTCTTAGAAGCCTCACACTTGAGCTGAGAAGCCTCTTGCTTCAGTGCCATATTGTAGAATTTATCAAACTGAGTAGGCTCAACAAGAACGAGAGCTAACTGCTGATCCTCTTTAAGGCCACCTCTGAAGTGATAGATCATGCTCTTCTCATCACGAACGTCTTGTTTAGCGAAGCGAGCAAGTTTCTGAAACTAAATGTTGTATTGATACACAGACATGTTGCCTTGCTTGAGATTGCGGAACTCCTCACGCTTGCTCTCAACAACACTTTGTGGAATGTGGTGCGCTTTGAAGTCCCGACAGAAGTCAGTCCAAGTGATCACACGACCTCCTCTGGAATCTTTGTATTGTTGAAACCAATCAGCAGCTTGGTCCTTGAGCTGAAAAGAAGCGAACTTGACATAGTCCTCAGGCCTGACATTGCTACATTCAAAATGCTTGTTGATGTCCACGAGCCAATCATCGGCATCCGTGGCCTCGGCACAGTAGCTGAAAGACTTGGGCTGATTTGCGAGAAACTGGTTGAGAGTGGCAAAGTGAAACTGATTGTTTCCTTGACCTTGATTGCCTTGATTGCCTTGCCCTTGAGTACGTTCTTGCAAGAGTTGCAGAATCATCTGAGCATTGGCGTTGGTGGCTGCCATGATAGCCTGCCATGCCTCCGGAGGTGGAGGTGGTGGCGGAGGGTTCGCTTGACTCCCTTCATTGCGATCCGGATCCTGACGCGTTGGCGGAGCCATCCTGAAGAGGGTGACATCCGTTAGCATCTTGATAGACAAATAGATAAGTAGAATCAACGGATAGAAATTGCAACATATAGTCTTCACAATAAACATTCGAACGAAGATGAACGAATGAATTCCGTAGTAAATCATCACACTTCCATAAGTTGAGAAGCCACTTGAAAAATATACGGAGTGAACATAAGAATTCGAAGCAACTCGAGTACCACAATACAAAATAAAACAAAGTATTGGCTTGCAGAATAAGCCGGAACAAACATATGATAGATATTTCGTCCGAAGTTTTCGTGGTGGGGCCCACACGGGCTCAATCGTACAGCACCATCATGTACAAGGCTGTGCACATGACATACGAAGCGTCCCCGAGTCGGCAAAGCCATGGACTCTTTAAGACACTATGAGACCACTGTAAAATCAACCGTGGAAAGGCGGACCACTAGACGTCGAACCCCAATCTCCTATCATGCGTCTGTCGGAAAGATATCCCAAGGCTACTTGAATTCCCACTTATAAACTCCCGAAAGTTTCTGGTTATGCAATCTGGTGTAGGGGATACAGGGGACACAAAATATATCACCCAAACTAGCAATCCCTAGATCCAGCTGTATCCATCCGTCAACACATAACCAAGAAACCTTCGGAAATCGTTTACCTCAACCTTCGAAAAACATCCGTTATACAAGTTATGGCAATACTCCCGAACTCCCGCCCCAGTACTGGGTGGCGTCGAGGTGATCTCACCAACAACTGCATAAAAGAGATTTCGATGTCGGCGAAACTCAGGTATTCCAGAACTGCAACGATAAAATTGTGACGACAACACCTTGGAGCTCAACTCCCCGGGACACTGCCACAACCCCTAAATGACAGGAGGCACCAAGAATAATGTTCTCATCACAAAACCATCGGAACGATTCCAAGATACCCGCGTGATCCTAAAAAAAAAATTAGTGAAATTTGAGGAGAGAGTAGTCAAAACTTCTACGTCAGGAGTCCTCACCAGAGCGACGAAGGGACTGAGGAGTAAATAGAATCCTACTCTCCGATATATATAATCCTAAGACTCAAAACATTTTTGTTCTAGACTCAACAACGCCAGCGATTCGATCAAGCAGGGGGCTCCTAAGTCGGGGATGGCTCTGATTACCAACTTGTAACGCACATGATGCGGCTATATCTCCCACGTGTCGAGGCACGACTTAGAGGCATAACCGCATAGTGGTTTTGTCGCAAGAAGGGTCATCTTCACACAATCCCGTGTAGTGAACAAGAATGGGATAAAGAGTTGGCTTACAATCGCCACTTCACACAATACATAAGTATAAATCATACATCATCCCAAATACAACATATAGACCGACTACGGTCAAAATCCAGATGAAAATAAGACAACCCCAAATGCTGGATCCCCGATCGTCCCAACTGGGCTCCACTACTGATCATCAGGAAAAGACACATAGTAACGCCAACGTTCCTCGTCGAACTCCCACTTGAGATCGACGCCATCATCTGCACTAGCATCGTCGGCACCTGCAACTGTTTTGGTAGAATCTGTGAGTCACGGGGACTCAGCAATCTCACACCCGCGAGATCAAGACTATTTAAGCTAATAGGAAAGGGAGGTGTAATAAGGTGGAGCTGCAGCGGCAAAAGCATATATGGTGGCTAACTTGCGCAAATGAGAGCGAGAAGAGAAGCAACGGAACGGTCGCCATCTAGCAATGACCAAGAAGTGATCCTGAACACCTACTTACGTCATACATAACTCAGACCGTGTTCACTTCCCGGACTCCGCCGAGAAGATACCACCACGGCTACACACGCAGTTGATGTATTTTAATTGGGTCAAGTGACAAGTTATCTACAACCGGACATTAACAAATTCCCATCTGCCTCATAACCGCGGGCACGGCTTTCGAAAGATAATACCCTGCAGGGGTGTCCCAACTTAGCCCATCATAAGCTCTCACGGTCAACGAAGGATAAACCTTCTCCCGGAAAGACCCGATCAGTCTCGCAATCCCGGTTTACAAGACATTTCGACAATGGTAAAACAAGACCAGCAAAGCCCCCGAATGTGCCGACAAATCCCGATAGGAGCTGCACATATCTCGTTCTCAGGGTACACCGGATGAGACATCCTACGAGTAAAACCAGACCTCGAGTTTCCAGGAGGGGGCCCCGCAGTCTACTCAGTTCGGACCAACACTCGAAGGAGCACTGGCCCGGGGGGGTTAAAATAAGATGACCCTCGGGCTCGTGAAAACCCGGAGGAAAAGGCTTAGGTGGCAAATGGTAAAACCAAAGTTGGGCCTTGCTGGAGGAGTTTTATTCAAGGCGAACTGTCAAGGGGGTCCCATAAATCACCCGACCACGTAAGAAACGCAAACTCAAGGAACATAATCCCGGTATATCAGTAACTAGGGCGGCAAGAGTGAAACAAAACACCTGGCATAAGGCCGAGCCTTCCACCCTTTACCAAAATATATAGATGCATTAATTAAATAAGAGATATTGTGATATCCCAACATATCCATGTTCCGACATGGAACAAACTTCAACTTCACCTGCAACTAGCAACGTTATAAGAAGGGCTGAGCAAAAGCGGTAACTTAGCCAAACAACGGTTTGCTAGGAAAAGATGGTTAGAGGCTGACATGGCAAAATGGGTGACATGATATAGCAAGTGATAGGTAGCGGAGCATGGCAATAGAGCGGACAACTAGCAAAGCAAAGATAGAAGTGATTTCGAGGGGTGGTCATCTTGCCTGCAAGGTTCTCAGAGTTGTCGAAAGCTTGATCCTCGTAAGCGTACTCGACAGGTTCCTCGTTCACGAACTCGTCTCCCGGCTCTACCAAAGACAAGAACACAAACAAACGAAACCACAATCAACAACGAGAAATGCACAAGCAACATGATGCAAAACATGTATGATATGCGAGATATGATATGCGATGCATATGCGTGCTCCGGAAGGAAAATGATGAACATGGCAGTAACTTGGCAAACCAAGCATGCCACTGGAAAGATGAGATGATTTTGGTCGAAATCGATATAAAGACCACCGAAATCGATATAAAGTCCCTGAAATCAGAAATATTACGGGGCCTACTTTGCATGCTTGTGCTAGTCACCACAGAGATCAAAAAAATACATGGACTACACCACTGGAAAGATGGCATGGCATACTTCAAAACACATGTAGAGCTCATGCCCATAAGATGCACGGAATTAAAGATACAAAAATAACAAATCTCCAAGTTCTGATAAGAACCAGAGAATTACAGCAACTAGCCCTCTTCCAACAGAGATTTTGGCATCAAGATGACCTCTAATGAACATGGTGCAATTGAACAAAATGAAGAGCATCACGAGACGAACAATTCGCATATTACACGCGCAAATCGGAGCTACATGCAAGGAGTTACGGCATCACGAACAGAGGCATATTGCTGTAAAAATCCAACACT
>NC_057814.1:401711856-401712730 GCF_018294505.1 Triticum aestivum | reverse complement strand
CAGCGCGACACGTGGCGGCGGCGGCGGAGTGGACGCGTCCGGCGGAGGCGGACACGTCCGGCGGCGCGAGGGGAACGAACTAGGGTTTGGACTGCGTGAAAAATAAGGGGGGTCTCGCATATAAATAGGTAGAGGGACTAGGAGGCTCCAAATGAGGTGCGGTTTTCGCCCACACGATCGTGATCGAACGACCTAGAGCATGGAAGAGAGTTTGGTGGGTTTTGGGCTGGTTTTGAGGGGGTTTTTGCTGGACACTTAAATGGACATTGCGGATGCCCGGTTAACCGTTGGAGTACCAAACGACCTCCGAATGGAACGAAACTTGACCGGTAGTCTCCGGGTGGTATAATAAGGCCACTTGACAAGCCTCGGTCCATTCCGATAAAGTTTGACACCCGCACACAAAATAAAACAAGAGGGGTGCACCGGAGGAGATAGGAGCGCCGGATTGCAAAACGGACAACGGGGAAAATGCTGGATGCATGAGACGAACACGTATGCGAATGCAATGCACATGATGACATGAAATGAAAATGCATGACATGACAAAATGCAAAGCGAAAGACAAAACCCGACAACGGAGGGAAAATCATAACACATAGCCGGAAATGGCAAGAGTCGAAGTTACAAATATGGCAAGTTACATGCGGGGTGTTACATGACCCTAAGATAGACAGGGTGGCCCTAGTGTCACGTGCTCGTCTCGGCGTCCGTCGTCGCTACCGCGACGACGTCCGCCTCGACTCGCGTTACCCTAAGATAGACAGGGTGGCCCTGGTATCACGTGCTCGTCTCGGCGTCCGTCGTCACTACCGCGACGACATCCGCCTCGACTCGCGTTACCCTAAGATAGACAGGGTGGCCCTGGTGTCAC
>NC_057814.1:401710377-401711217 GCF_018294505.1 Triticum aestivum | reverse complement strand
GGGTGGCAGTGGTGTCACGTGCGCGTCTCGGCGTGCATCGTCGCTACCGCGACGACGTCCGCCTCGACTCGCGTTACCCTAAGATAGACAGGGTGGCCCTGGTGTCACGTGCTCGTCTCGGCGTCCGTCGTTGTTACCGCGACGACGTCCGCCTCGACTCGCGTTACCCTCAGATAGACAGGGTGGCAGTGATGTCACGTGCTCGTCTCGGCGTCCGACGTCGCTACCGCGACGACGTCCGCCTCGACTCGCGTTACCCTAAGATAGACAGGGTGGCAGTGGTGTCACGTGCTCGTCTCGGTGTCCGTCGTCGCTACCGTGACGACGTCCGCCTAGACTCGCGTTACCCTAAGATAGACAGGGTGGCCCTGGTGTCACGTGCTCGTCTCGGCGTACGTCGTCGCGGCCTCGACTCGTATTACCCTAAGATAGACAGGGTAGCAGTGGTGTCACGTGCTCGTCTCGGCGTCCGTCGTCGCTACTGCGAAGACGTCCGCCTCGACTCGCGTTACCCTAAGATAGACTGGGTGGCCCTGGTGTCACATGCTCTTCTCCGCGTCCGTCGTCGCTACCGCGACGACGTCCACCTCGACTCGCATGACCCTAAGATAGACAGGGTGGCCCTAGTGTCACGTGCTCGTCTCGGCGTCCGTCGTCGCTACTGCGACGACGTCCGCCTCGACTCGCGTTACCCTAAGATAGACAGGGTGGCCCTGGTGTCACGTGCTCGTCTCGGCGTCCGTGGTCGCTACCGCGACGACGTCCGCCTCGACTCGCGTTACCCTTAGATAGAGAGGGTAGCAGTGCTATCACGTGCCCGTCTCGGCGTCCATCGTCGCT
>NC_057814.1:401709298-401709788 GCF_018294505.1 Triticum aestivum | reverse complement strand
ACAGGGTGGCCCTGGTGTCACATGCTCTTCTCCGCGTCCGTCGTCGCTACCGCGACGACGTCCACCTCGACTCGCATGACCCTAAGATAGACAGGGTGGCCCTAGTGTCACGTGCTCGTCTCGGCGTCCGTCGTCGCTACTGAGACGACGTCCGCCTCCACTCGCGTTACCCTAAGATAGACAGGGTGGCCCTGGTGTCACGTGCTCGTCTCGGCGTCCGTGGTCGCTACTGCGACGACGTCCGCCTCGACCCGCGCTACCCTTAGATAGAGAGGGTAGCAGTGCTATCACGTGCCCGTCTCGGCGTCCATCGTCGCTACCGCGACGACGTCCGCCTCGACTCGCGTTACCCTAAGATAGACAGGGTGGCAGTGGTGTCACGTGCTCGTCTCGGCGTCCGTCGTCGCTACCGCGACGACGTCCGCCTCGACTCGCGTTACCCTAAGATAGACAGGGTGGCAGTGGTATCACGTGCTCGTATCGGCGTCCG
>NC_057814.1:401596596-401707770 GCF_018294505.1 Triticum aestivum | reverse complement strand
CGTCGCTAACGCGACGACGTCCGCCTCGACTCGCGTTACCATAAGATAGACAGGGTGGCAGTGGTGTAACGTGCTCGTCTCGGCGTCCGTCGTCGCTACCGCGACGACGTCCGCCTCGACTTGCGTTACCCTAAGATAGACAGGGTGGCAGTGATGTCACGTGCTTGTCTCGGCGTCCGACGTCGCTACCGCGACGACGTCCGCCTCGACTCGCGTTACCCTAAGATAGACAGGGTGGCAGTGGTATCACGTGCTCTTCTCGGCGTCCGTCGTCGCTACCGTGACGACGTCCGCCTCGACTCGCGTTATCCTAAAATTGGTGTCACGTGCTCATCTCGGCATCCGTCGTTGCTACCGCGAGGACGTCCGCCTCGACTCGCGTAACCCTAAGATAGACAGGGTAAGAGTGGTATCAATTAATTTGTATCCAAACAAAAATAATCAAAAATAGCGTCGGACAAAAATGTCATCTCTATCCAAAAAAAGCATCAATAAAATTGTATGTGTGTCCGTACTAAAAAGCAAGAAAACTATTTATCTAAAAAATAGTATTTCGCCGGAAAATCCTCTTATCGATGAGTCATTGTCATGTGTCCAGCATTTTGCCGTCCTTGGGTGATCGTCCGGGAGCTTTGAGACATGGTTTAATCATATTGTGATGATCCGCATACAAAACAAAATGTATTTTAGTAGTGAGAAAAATCTGCAGTACACAATTGGAAGAAAGGTTAAAAAAATCTGCAGTCAGCAATAAAGAAGTGTTCCAAGTGCAAGCTGCCAGGCCATCGAAAGCCACAATGTCCCCAAAAGAACCCAGTAATGCTTAAATTTTCTGGACTAGCAGTATTAATCTTATAGGGTTTATTATGGCTATCATATTTTCTTATATAGAAGCAGAAGGAACTAATTCCCTTTATCTGTTATGGCGCCGTGGGCTGGACCAAAGAGCTACAACGCGCATAGGATGCTATGGGAAAAGAAAAGGAGGCAATTATCTTGTTGGGGCACATTTGTTTTTTTGCATGGTGGGCGCAGAGAAAAACGATGAGCATTTTTACTTATGTGTATGTAAGGCCTGTGTTGTCGTTTTAGTGTGAAAGACTGCCTATAAGAAGATATTTATGCTGTAAGTTATTGACATTTTCGCTGTAAGTTATTAACCTACAAAAAATTAGGAAAAGAAAAAGGATGTTCTTCAAATGATGTTGCCATTGCTTAGATACCTTCGCGGTGCTTTCAATTGAAGTGTTTCATCTCTTACTCATCCCTGTACAGGTTAGATTGTCTATGGAGATATTTCAACCTGAATATCACCCTTGCTGTTCTGTGGTTCTTGTGGTCTGAGAATCAATTTCTCCTCCTACACAAAAGCACAATAAAAAATTGGAGTAGCGAGAAAATGAGTTGTTCCTTTGTGCTAAAAGGGGGTAAACTGATGTAAAATAAGGGGAGCTGCTGATTTCTTTGAACAAATGGTCAAAAGGAGTACCAGGAATAATGGCAGCTGCTAAAAGGGGGTAAACTGGTGTGTAAAATAACTTAGCTCCGGAAGGACTAATCCGGAGCTGAGTTCTGTCTTATGGGTCTGTTTCAACTCTGACCTGCAAAAATGGTCAAAAGGAGTAGCAGGCACCAGATTAGAAACCTAGAATTTATAACTAAACAAAATCCTAATTTATGACAAAATTGAAGATGAAACCGCAAGTACTAAAATGGGACAGCACATACAAGCATGCATATTTCATATAAAAATAAATAAATTATGGTGGGTAGCAGAGATCATTCAGCACACCAATGTCTCGTCAAGGATTAGCTAAGAATTCTTCTAGCTTAATGCTCAATGCATATACAGTCTGTGCTCTATCTCTGTTGTTTGAACAATGTTCAGAGCTCAATTTCTTAGCTAATCCATACAATAGTTTGCTAGAGAAAAACAAAACGATTTTCAGCAGATTAGCTCATTCTCTGAACAATGGCAGCTGCTGATTTCCTTGCATAGTGTTCAATATTTATAGAATAACTTGCTACAGAAAAACAAAACGACTTTCTGGGAATTAGCTCATTCTCTGAACAGTGGCAACTGCTGATTTCCTTGCGTAGTGTTCAGTATTTATAGAATAACTTGCTACAGAAAAACAAAACAATGTTCAGATAATTAGTGCATTGTTGGACAATGGCAGCTGCTTATATCTTTGAATAGCGTTCAGAATTTCACCCAAAAAAGTTCCCCCTACAGAATAAAAATGAACTGCTAGTCTTAGTTCATTGACTGAAAAAATGTCATTTTTTCACAGATGCATTTAGGGATTTTCTCTTTCCCATCTCGACAGTCGGTTCCGATACTTGTATGGATTTTCACAGAGATGCGCCCACGAACACTACTACATTGTGCTCCGCCGCCAACGAAAGACGAGACTGAGGCGGATGAGTTGCTGTCGAAAAATCATACTTTTGTGAAACAGTAAACAATCCTCTTTTCTGAGCACAGAGCCACCAAGGTGGCCTGCTTTTCTTCAGTGTTGAGTTCCATATTCCATATTTTCTTGTTCAGCATCCTCACTGGATTAGTCCTTCCAAGAAAATTGAATCATCTTCTTTCTCCTGATGCTGAAAACGAGCAAACTGTGCGTGACGGGAACTACCTATCCATGCTACCTTCATGAGAGCAGAGCTGCCAAAATCGACATCCATGTGCTGCTCCCTGCCAAATCTGGGTGTTTCGTGAGCTCGGAGACGGTGGCCGCCGTCAGCTATGGACTCATCGAAAGGAAGAGGGGGGGGGGTACCGGGACATCCTCGGAGCCGACGCGGACGCCGCTGGGAAGCTTGGTGATGCGGGTGGGGACGCACAGCGGGAGGTCGAGCCCAGGCAGGAGGAAGTACGCCGCCGGACAGCCACCGCCTCGCCGTATTGGCCGCTTCCGCCCCTGGACCTCGGCGCACCCGTGCGGGCGCAGCGCCTCGCCGTATTCACCGCTGACCTCGCGGGCGCTCGTGCGGCCGCGGCGCCTCGGCCTATTCGCCGCTGACCTCGTGGTCGCTCGTGTGGCTGCGGCGTCTCGCCGTATTGGTCGCTGCCGCGAGGGAGGAGCCGCCGGCGAGAAGGGGAAGCGGCAGGGCAGAGTAGGAGGGGATGGCGAAAGGGAAAAGGGAATAGATAGCGGTCGGGTGGGCTTTTTCCAAAAAAAGGAAACGAGCAGGAAAGGGAAGGGGAATAGGACGCGCGCCGCGCTCGGTCGGAATCGATCGCTCCCGCGATCGATCGCCAAGGAGTCGTTTCGAGCGAACCCCTACATATAATTGTCTGGGGGGTTGGACATACAGGTGTCTTATGTTTATTTGTCAGGAAACTTGAGTGAAATCCAATTGAAAATCAGTCAAATGCCCCTAATTTACCGTAGCATTGCTCCGGTTGTACTCGTGGGAGCACGCACACAGCTGGAGCCGCTGCACTACGTGAAAAGCGTAAGACGCCGCACGAAAAGCCAGCGCTTTTACCACTTTCCCGAACTCCAACAGTACCCAATTAACGAACTGCCCTTTACAGCCTGCGCCCTGACACTCAAGCCCCACCGCACAGAATGACACCAAAAGGCAGCAAAAAAATAGATTACGAGAAGGTCATTTTTCTCCGAGGAGATTACGAGAAAATTAGCAACGCAGGTATTACAACGAACACCTCGCCGGGGGCTCAACTCAACGGAGCCAGCGGCGGAGGTCAGTGGTGGACGACGGGGAGACTGGTTCCCCGCCGACGCTCTCTGCGCACGACAGAGACGAGACGGTCGAACGCTGCTCGGAGGTGAACCGCCCCGTCGCGCTCTTGAAGCTCGGGCTCCGCAGGCTCTGCGCGTACCCAACGCCGTACGGGTCCTGCGGGACGGGGAACGACAGCCGCTTCTTGGCGCTCCCTCCGGCGGGGTTATAGGCGGTCTGTGGCCGGTCGCGCTCCGGGGTTGCAGGGCGTTGCCGTGGCGCGCTCTGGGAGCGGATACGTGCCTTTGCAGATTCCGTGGCCGCCATGTAGTTCGGCACCGCCGAGCCGGAGGACGCGTGGCGCTGGGAGTGCAAGCTCGGTGTGTAGCTTCCTCCTCCACCACTTGTGCCGCGCTCCACTCGCGGGCTCGCGGAGCGCACCTGAATCGGTGGCCTCGCCTTCCCCGGTGACGGCGTGACCGAAGCCTGGTGGTGCGCACGGTGCATCGGCGAGCCGTTCCCGTGCTGCGACGGTGGGGCATGCCGGCGAGGCGTGGAGTAGGAGAATGGCCGTGCGGTGTCGATCTCCAACGTCTTGACCTGGTCGCGGTGGTCCGTGGACGCGCGCCCTGGTGCCGCAGCAGCCGCCGCCGCGGCAGTTCGGGCGCTGCTCCTGTTTGTATCAAACGACGCGCGCGACGCCATCCACCTCTCCGCCCAGCGCGGCTGCCCGTCGACGTTCATCTCCTCCTCGACTGACGGCGCGGCGTTCCTCCAAATCTTTAAGCAACCACACAACAGCAAACAATAAGATCGAACACTTGTGCAAAAATTTGTCAAAACTTTAAATGCAATCAACAAACATGTTGCTGGAGTGGACTTGTTGATGCACTGAGTTTCTTACTTGGTGAGAAAAGGCGTATGAGAGCGCTCTCTCACGCTTGAGAGCAGCGTCTTTCCTCGTCTGCAGCATCGCCTGAATCTCCTCTATCGTCCGCGGCCGGTCGTCCCAGTCTTCGGCGGCGAAGCTGCTGCCGTCTCGCGACCGCTCCTGCAACCCAATCAATCCATCACAATCAAACTTGTACTAACAAGCAGCGCCACGAGATCGACAGATGCGAATGCTGGTTGGTAGAGACGGACCACAGAGCGGCGTTCGGCGTATTCTTGGGTGTACTTGGAGTCCCAGAAAGCGGAGGTGTCAACGCTGTACGAGGATTTGCTGCTGCCGCACGCAGCCGCACCGGCGGCGGACAAGGACTCCTGGGAGAGTCGCAGCCGCTGGTCGCGCACCCGCGCCTGGACGCGCACCAGCGCCTGCATGCACCGCAGCGTCATGTTGGCCTGCTTCCGCACGTTGTGCCCGCGCACTAGCGCTTGCAGCTTCACCAGCCCCTTGAGCGCGCGCAGAGCACGCCTCGCCTGTGCAAGGGCAAAAACGCATTACGGCAAACACCTCGAGGGAGAATGGAGAATGAGATCGACGGCAAGTGAGGCGCAGCCATTGCACGCAGTTAGCTACCAGGTAGCCTCGGAAGGCGGTCTGTACGACGATGGCAGCGTAGTGCTCCCGCACGAAGCTGGAGGAGGGGCGGGTCAGGCGGACGACCTCGGCCGCCGCCTGCGCCGTGGCCACGGCAGCCTCGGCCGTCGCCGCGGTCGCCACGGCCAGCGCGATGGCGTGACGCTGCTCGTCCGTCACAGCGGGTGCAGGTGCCGACCTCGACGCCGACTGCTGCTGCTCCGGCGGCGCGGGGGCAGACGCCGGAGACGGAGACGGGGACGAGGATCTCCTGAAGAGCCATCTCCTCCTCTCCCTCTTGGTCTGCGCGGTGCGAGCGCACGAGACACAGCGTCAGTCACGCATTAACTCGTAAAGACTAATCAAGAATCGAACGCCGGGGAGGACGGCCAGAGAGGAGATGCATTGAGAGAAGAAACGGGGGAAGGGTAGGGGAAGACCTTGTCCTCGTCGGCGTCAGGGTCCTCGCGGAGGCGTGCAGACTTCTTGGGGCTGTCCTCCTTGGACGGCGAGCGGAAGGCCCGCTTGACGGCGGTGAGCCACGACGACCCGCCCTTCTTATTCCCCATGGCCAACACCACCGGCTCGCGGTTGCTGTGGTTGCACGGCCGCGGGCATCGACCCACCTCCCTCCCTCGCACGGCTACGCTACGAGCTACTCGATCCTAGCGTGCTACTACTAGCGTGCGGCATGGCAGGAGGCGGCGGAGTTATTATTATTGCCGCGGCTGGCTGGCGCGGGCAGTGGGGGGTTTGATGACTCACGCGCCCTCCCTGCGTCTTTTATGTGGAGCATCCATTAGCAGCAGACGCGCAGCAGAGGGGAGCGGAGTGGATGAGTGGAGTGAAGAAGACTGTGCTGCCGTCGGCACTGCTGCTACCAGTTGCTCACTCGCCGACAGGTGGGGCCAGTATCCTTTCCCCATGCTGTGGTGGGGTGGGTAGGGTCCTGGTGGGTGAACGTTACGATGGGGTGGAGCCCGGGGGGAAAGCCTTTTGAGCCGTTTGTCTAATCCGTTCGGGTGTGATGATGAGTGGACGGACGTGTGCGCTGCAGGTGCGAAATGATTCGCGCAGCATTTTTCTACTACGAGCATCATTTTGGAGTATATGTAGATGATACCTTTTTTTTTTAGGATTATATGTAGATGATACTAAATGAGTTGATAATGACTGAAGAAAGTGTCTAGAGGGGGAGTTGGCACCGTTAGCTAGCTAGGTACGACTCCATGTAACCACCAACCGGGAACAAATATACATTTGAATAAACTTGTGAGCATGATTGTTTCTTATCCTCAATGGATTTATGTAATTTGTCGGCACGCACTGCACCTCATGCAGACGAATCATTTTCTGTTTTTGTGTGTGCTGAGATGGACCGATCTAGGGTTGACTGCCTCAACCCAAGTAGTGGGACGCAGATACGGTGGGGGTCCAGCCGCGTGCGCGCTCCAGCAAGTCACATGCCCGCATTGGTGACACATGCGTGGTCCGGACCGGACCAGCAGCCACACCGGCTAGTTGGCTGCCCATACGCACCCAGTTTGAAGTACTTGCAAAAATTGAATGTTTTGTTGATGGGCCAGGTATAGTTAATGGGAGTACGTATCCCAAGGAAAAAATGGGAGTGCGTATCGTGGATCGCAGTACGTGCAGATGATCGCACCTGCGTGCATGCATGCACTGCACGCCAAGCAACTTGCAACGCCAACGCGTTTGGTTGCTCCAGCGTTTTTTCACTTTGCATACTTGTTTCACTTGAGCCCGGTTGAACAAATGCAAGGTAAAAATCATCATCTGCATGTAGTTTATTTGTCTGTATGTTGTTATGTGCGTAGTAGCGCCAACTCTAGGCCATGTGCTTGGTTCCTACATTGGCTGGCTTCATACTATCACATATTGTTCGATTGCTTGCAAAAACAAGGTCTGTTTATCGTGTACCCTATGTACTGAGCTTATCAGCTACACCTTACACATATGCACACCGATCACACCAATAAAACATCACTGCAATCACAAATGAACTGGACGACGATGATGAAGTTCTCATCTCACACAGCCAAACTGACGAGGAGCCTTGCCTACTACTCCCTCCGTTCCCAAATATAAGTCTTTTTGGAGATCCCAACAAGCGACTACATACGGAGCAAAATGAGTGGATCTATACTCTAAAATATGTCTACATACATCCGTATGTTGTAGTCCATTTAAAATGTCTAAAAAGACTTATATTTAGGAACGGAGGGAGTACGACATTACTTGCAATGCTTGTGCACAAATTTGGAGTAAGCGTCCACTATGTGTTGTCTAGTCTTAAACCCTTTGTAGGAGTTCTTTGGGTAATGGTTGACTTGTTCTTCGCATGCATCCCAGAAACTGTAAATCACTGGAATCCTCCCTTTGTCCACCACATACCACTTGTCCTAGCAATGACACGAGAGTAAGAATTCAAGCAATAATCAAAGTAGCATCAGTACACATGGAACAGATGAAACTTAAGGATGCATGATCACAAGGCAGAGCAAATTCATCCTATCTACTATGGTGTCATCTACCACCACGTCCAAAAGAGGGTGTATTCCTACCCCGTAAGTTTGCCATCAGTGTGAGGGGTTAGTATATGCCACATCATCAAAATATGTAGGGCAGCATCGGTGTTCAAGCCCTAACTACCACAAAATGTACATTGTCATCACCATCGTCATCATCGTCGAGGATCAGGTCGTAAGCCAGAGCACCCTATGGGAGTTTGCCATGGCAACAAACCCAACAGCCTGAGCCGTTTTGTCCAGCATGTGGCTCAGAGCAGCCATCAGAGCCTCTGGGTTGAAGCCACCTCGGCCCATTATGACGATCTAGAGGTCAGGGTGGACGTCGACCGGTTTGCTCTCCTTGAGGACGGCTGCCACCTCCTTGACGGCCTGAGTCATGATGCTGAAGGCGCGTAGCTCTTCATCCATCAAGCCGCCCCTCTTCCACTTCCTATCAAGCACAGGAGCGTGATCACCATCCTTATTAGGACCATAAAGGGCGATGATATCTAACTTCAGGGCGTCTGGATAGTTGAGCATAGGCAGACCGAGTGGCTGACCGGAGTCCAGGGCATGCTTGCCGGTTGCCGGCCCAAAGAAGAAGATTTGCTGCATCTGTGAGTAGTTTTGAATGGGTGTTTTGAGGAACTCTACGTCCTTGGGGTGATCCTAAGAAAGAAACACTACAACGTGGTTAGTTACACAACATCTTGGTTAGTTGTGATTGGCATGGTACACAGGCTTAAACAGGTGGTACGTGAGCTAACCGCGGTGTGGCCTTGGTAGTGCTCCACCTCCAAAACGATCGAGCGGGTCTCCTGATCCCATGAAATGTCGCTCAGGTGTGTGAGCTTGGACACTTGGATCCATCTCGCTCTCCACTCCCGGAGGTGGTTGTAGACCTTGGTCGACGTGGCCTCCTCGCCACAAACCTCGAACACCTGCTTTGCAACAGAGTTTAAGTGCACCTCCTCGAAGCCCTTGTCAGTCCTCAGTCCTCACCCACTTGTTATGATTTCACACGTCTTGTTAAGCACGAATGTCGATAGGAACGGCGGCTATTCCATGGAGTTTCTCCTGCCATCCTTCTTTACCTTGGCGGGTGCCTTTTGAGCAGCATCAGTAGCTGCAACATTGGGCTCAACCAGCACATATGTTGTAGGAACGAATGGGGGAATCATAACAGACACCTCGAAAACATCTGAATCAGGAGGACTATGCTCCTCGATGAGAGGCTGGGAGTCCTCGACGTAGGACAACATGAATTGACTCTGGGACAAGACAATGGCTTGACTAAACTCCTGTGTGCTCGGTCCTACAAACATAAGCATCGGCAAGAGTGGAGCACACTACATTGACAGTAGGAACGAGCACTAAACATGGATGGTATGAACGAGCACTACATATGGACAGTATGAACGAACACCACACAACTACAGACACATCATTTAGTTCGACACACCAGCTCAAATCATACAAAGGAGGTCAACAAAATACCACACGTGCTTGCAAACAACTCCCAGCATGCTATAAAACCATCACTTGTACCAACTAGAACATCACATTCTCACATATCGACAGTGCACAATGCTACAATATGGCCACATGACTAATCCTATCACACACTCGCAGATCTAGCTAAGACGAATAAGTAGAGAGGAGGGGGTGATCGAACTCACAATCATCGATGTAGCCGAAAGGAGGCACGAAACATGCTGGAGAAGTGAAGGACTAGAATTGCCACCGCCATGAACCGATGGCCAGAGAAGAAGGGTCGCTTACCTAGTCGTCAGTGTTGATCCGCGCGAAAGGGAAAGCTTGAAAGGGGGGAGTGGTGGCGGGAGTTTGGGAGGTGAGGTGAGGTTGGCTATATAGGGCGATCATCAGCTATAGCCTTACTCATGCCACCATCAGCTATAGCCTTATAGGCACATCTATGATCATGAAACAATGGAGTTCTAATTTCAAGTCCTGTCACCTCTAAGCAAATTTGGTTTTCTTTCTCCGCGAATCCATCCTCGTCTAATTCTTTCTCCGGACCATGGTCATTCGAGGGGATCTCATGGTCTATGTTCTGCTATGCGACATGGCCCTCCAAGTCATCGATATCATTATCATGAATCTCATACTCTTGCTCATAATCATCACCATAACCACCATGACCATAATCACCACCATCACCATCTTCTTCATTGACTCGGTCACTAGAATTCACCTCTTGGCTAGTTGGTGGTTGGCTAGAAGCATTGGGGGCATGCATCTCAACCCTATCATCAACACACCACGGACTTCTACTCTGGCTCATATCATGACTTGGGGAAGGACACATGTTGGTTCAAGTCAATTTCCAAATGTCGACCTTCGACCATGGCAGCAAACAATTCCAGTGACCCATCTTCCAATTTTGCAACTTTATCCTTGTATATCTCCCAATGCAAATCCGAGGTGATAGGTATATTCTTCAATCGAGATTTTGATCACACTCCAGCATCATACCTTCGTATTGGTTGTACTATATCATTCGGGTCCATCCAATTCAACACATATTGTACCCTCTCGACAACCTCCTCATAACTAGGACTTGTATTAAATACCATGACTTTCTCATTGTTGTCAAGAATGTCAGCATTGTTAATAAAAAATGTCACCTTTTCCAAATGATTAACATTAACGAGTCTCGCCATCTAGAAATAATGACAAGAAACTTAATGTATCAATGCCAAGTCCAATGTATTATATGGAGGCATTGGTAATGCATTATATGAAAAGCACGCCACAACTAACATATTCAATAAATCATGGCATTACCTGACACATACCCTAACCCTAGTTCTTTACAAACCACAAGGATAATGCCTACTACAAATCATCAAACTCAAAGAACCATCCTACTTGTGAGCTCTGTTGGGATTTTCCCCCAAGAGGAAGGGTGAAGCAATATAGTAGCAGATAGTATTTTCCTCAGTGAGAACCAATGTTATCGAACCAATAGGAGAACCACGCAAACACCTACTACCTCCGTCCTGGCTTATCAGTCCCCTTCGCGTTTTGTGCTAACTTTTGACTATAGATTTAACTGACAAAATGTTAGTGCATTTCACAAAAAATTATATCGTTGGATTCGTACTTGAACATAATTTTAAATGATATTATTTTTTATGACATGCATTAACATTTGTTGGTTAAATTTAAGTTCAAAGTTTGGCACAAAATACAAAGAGGACTAATAAACCAGGATGGGGATAGTAGTCAACGGTACATGCACACACAAGAGCAAATACTTGCACCCAACGCGCGCAAGAGGGTTGCCAATCCCCTTGTACTCGTTAATTGCAAGGATCAAATGTGGTGATAGGTGATAGATAAATTGCAAAGTAAAATAAAAGAATTAAAATTATAGCAAGCTAAATTTGTTTTTTTGTAATATGATTAAAGTAGACCCTAGGTCCATAGTTTTCACTAGAGGCCTCTCTCTCGTAAAAATAGCATACGACGGGTAGACAAATTACTGTTGGGCAATTGATATAAAAGCGCATAGTTATGACGTTATTCATGGCAATGATCATGTATATAGGAATTACGTCCATGACAAGTAGACCAACTCATGCCTGCATCGACTACTATTAGTCCACTTCGAGAGCGCATCTATGCTTGCCTCTCTACATATTAAGTTCGTAACAAACAGAGTAATGCATGAAGTATGATGACATAATGTAGACAAAGTAAAACCAAGCAATATAATTAAACCGCGTCGTTTTCTCTTAGTAGCAACAATACAATACGTGCCTTGCTACCCCTTTTGTCATGAGGTGAGGACATGATACATCTCAAACGTATCTATAATTTTTGATTGTTCCATGCTATTATATTATCTGTTTTGGATGTTTAATGGGCTTTAATATGATCTTTTATATTATTTTTGGGACTAACCTATTAATCGAAGGCCCAGTGCCAGTTTCTGTTTTTTGCCTATTTCAGTGTTTTGCAGAAAATGAATACCAAACGGAATCCAAACGGAATGAAACCTTCGTGATGATCTTTCTTGGAACAAACGCAATCCAGAAGACTTGGAGTTGAAGTCTGGAACTCCGCGAGGCGGCCACAAGGCAGGAGGGCACGCCCAGGGGGGTAGGCGCGCCCCCCACCCTCGTGGGCCCCATGGAGCTCCACCGACGTACTTCTTTCGCCTATATATACTCTTATACCCTAAAAACATCAGGGGGAGCTACGAAACCACTTTTCCACCGCCGCAACCTTCTGTACCCGTGAGATCCCATCTTGGGGCCGTTTCCGGCGATCTGCCGGAGGGGGAATCGATCACGGAGGGCTTCTACATCAACACCATAGCCTCTCCGATGAAGCGTGAGTAGTTTACCACAGACCTTCGGGTCCATAGTTATTAGCTAGATGGCTTCTTCTCTCTCTTTGGTTCTCAATACAAAGTTCCCCTCGATGTTCTTGGAGATCTATTCGATGTAATACTCTTTTGCCGTGTGTTTGCCGAGATCCGATGAATTGTGGATTTATGATCAAGATTATTTATGAATAATATTTGGTTTTTCTCTGAATTCTTATATGCATGATTTGATATCTTTGCAAGTCTCTTCGAATTATCGGTTTAGTTTGGCCTACTAGATTGATCTTTCTTGCAATGGGAGAAGTGCTTAGCTTTGGGTTCAGTCGTGCGGTGTCCTTTCCCAGTGATAGTAGGGGTAGCAAGGCACGTATTGTATTTTTGCCATCGAGGATAAAAAGATGGGGTTTATATCATATTGCTTGAGATTATCCCTCTACATCATGTCATCTTGCCTAATGCGTTACTCTGTTCTTATGAACTTAATACTCTAGATGCATACTGGATAGCGGTCGATGTGTGGACTAATAGTAGTACATGCAGAATCGTTTCGGTCTACTTGACACGGACGTGATGCCTATATTCATGATCATTGCCTAGATATTCTCATAACTATGCGCTTTTCTATCAATTGCTCGGCAGTAATTTGTTCACCCACCGTAATATATGCTATCATGAGAGAAGCCACTAGTGAAACCTATGGCCCCCGGGTCTATTTTACATCATATTAGTTTCCCGTCAACTTGCCAATTTCTGTCGCCGTTTATTTTGCAATCTTTACTTTCCAATCTACACAACAAAAATACCAAAAATATTTACTTTACTATCTTTATTAGATCTCACTTTTGCGAGTGACCGTGAAGGGATTGACAACCCCTTTATCACGTTGGTTGCAAGGTTCTTGACTGTTTGTGCAGGTACTAGGTGACTTGCGTGTAATCTCCTACTGGATTGATACCTTGGTTCTCAAAAACTGAGGGAAATACTTACGCTACTTTGCTGCATCACCCTTTCCTCTTCAAGGGAAAACCAACGCATGCTCAGGAGGTAGCAAGAAGGATTTCTGGCGCCGTTGCCGGGGAGATCTACGCTCAAGTCAAGACATTCTAAGTACCCATCATAAACTCTTCTCCCTCGCATTACATTATTTGCCATTCGCCTCTCGTTTTCCTCTCCCCCACTTCTAAAACGATTTTTGAAAAACCTTTGCCTTTTCTTCGCCTTCTTCCCGTATGTCTTTTTGTTTGTGTTTCCATGTGCCTTCTATTTGCTTGCATCTTTGCTTGCTAAAAATCTATTGATATGGATCCACTTAAAGCGTTCTACTTGGATCATCTTCGATCTATATGTGCTCATGCTGAAACCCCAACTAGTTTAGTTGAGGGAAAATCTTTAGATGGGCATGCTCATTTTGCGCGTCATCGTTTGTCTGAAAAGGGGAAGCTCTTATGGTATCAAATAAATAGTTTGCTATGCTATGCTTAGAATCTTTGTGAAATTTATGATTTTACTTGTTGCTCTAAGAACCCTAAAAACACCTTCCCTACCTATATGTGTTTAATGATAATGAAATCTTATCTTCTTATGAAAAGGGTGTTTATAGTTACTATGATATCGAACAAATTGAAGAATTTGTCGTTTTTAAGGGTGCTCATGAAGTTGCTTCTTTGATTGAAAAGTATGATATTACTCTCTACAAATCTGAAAATTCCGACATACTTAAATATTGCTATGAAAACTATGCTTATAATGCCTATGTTAAGGAATTTATTGAGAGAATGACCGTTGCTTTGGAAGAAAATAATGATATGCACAAATCTATAGATAATTATGATTCCGATGATTTGATTGAAATATCCCTCGATGAACATCATGCTTTCTATTCTTATGGCCATGATGCCAATATTTATGGAGATGAATTTGCTATAGTTCCCTATGTTAAACATGAGATTATTGCTATTGCACCCATACTTGATAGTTCCTTAAATCAAAAGCATGATTGCAACGATTTTACTATAAATTCTCTTGATGTCAATTGTGCTAATAATATGCAAAACCCTAAGCTTGGGGATGCTAGTTTTGCTATGTCCACTTGTTTCAATGATCATGATTGGGGTGATTCTTCTTATGATCTTGAAAATTTATTTAAGCCCCATGATGAATATGAAATTGATAATAGTGTTTGCAATAATATCGAAAGTGGGTTTGGAAGAGTGTAAACTTTAGATCCCACATATTTGGAGGATTTTCAATCTTATGAAATTTTAGATAAAAGTGGGTTTGGAGAGGTCATGACTTTAGTTAAATGTTAATCCCACTATTTTGGAAGAGTGTCAACTTTGCATGCATGTGGTTCATAAAGAGAATATTTTATAGCTATGCTGTTGAATTTGCTTATGATCCTACATGTAATTATTATGAGAGAGGAAAATATGGTTGTAGAAATTTTAATGTTACTAAATTACCTCTCTTCATGTTGAGAATGCTATCGTCTCTTTCTTTTTCCTTGCATATGCTAGTTTTTTCTTGCCTTGAAAATTTGTTTGCTTACAAAGTGCCTATGCATAGGAAGTATGTTAGACTTAGATGTGTTTATCACGTGTTCTATGACGCTCTCTTTATGCTTTAATTCTTGTCTTTGATGTGAGCATCATTAAAATTATCAATGCCTAGCTAGGGGCGTTAAATGATAGCGCTTGTTGGGAGGCAACCCAATTTTATTTTTGTTCTTTGATTTTTGTTCCTGTTTAGTAATAAATAATTCATCTAGCCTCTGTTTATATGTAGTTTTATGTTTTAATTAGTGTTTGTGCCAAGTAGAACCTTTGGGAAGACGTGGGTGAAGTCTTTGCAATCTTGCTGTAAAAAACAAAAACTTTTGCGCTCACGAGATTAGATGCCATTTTTTTACTGGAGAGTGCTTTTAGGTTGATTCTTTTTTCAGATGTTTAATAGACAAATTCCTCACGTCCAACAATTTATTAAGAATTTTTGGAGTTCCAGAAGTATCCGTTTGATACAGATTGCTACAGACTGTTCTGTTTTGACAAATTCTGTTTTTCGTGTGTTGTTTGCTTATTTTAATGAATCGATGAGTAGTATCGGGGGGTATGAACCATAGAGAAGTTGGAACACAACAGGTTTAACACTAATATAAATAAAGAATGAGTTCATAACAGTACCTTAAAGTGGTGGTTTATTTTCTTATACTAACGGAGCTCATGAGATTTTCTGTTTAAGTTTTGCGTTGTGAAGTTTTCAAGTTTTGAGTAAAGATTTGATGGATTTTGGAATAAGGAGTGACAAGATCCTAAGCTTGGGGATGCCAAAGGCACCCCAAGGTAAAATTCAAGGACAACCAAAAGCGTAAGCTTGGGGATGCCCCGGAAGGCATCCCCTCTTCCGTCTTCGTCTATTGGTAACTTTACTTGAGGCTATATTTTTATTCACCACATGATATGTGTTTTTCTTGGAGCGTCTTGTATGATTTGAGTCTTTGCCTTTTTAGTTTACCACAATCATCCTTGCTGTACACACCTTTTGGAGAGACACGCATGAATCGAAATTTATTAGAATACTCTATGTGCTTCACTTATATCTTTTGAGCTAGATAATTTTGCTCTAGTGCTTCACTTATATCTTTTTAGAGCGCGATGGTGGTTTTATTTTAATTGATCTCTCGTGATTCACTTGTATTATTTTGAGAGTCTTTTAGAACATCATGGTAATTTGCTTTGGCTATAAAATTAGTCCTAATATGATGAGCATCCAAGATGGGTATAATAAAAACTATCATATGAAGTGCATTGAATACTATGAGAAGTTTGATTCATTATGATTGTTTCAAGATATGAAGATGGTGATATTAGAGTCATGCTAGTTGAGTAGTTGTGAATTTGAGAGATACTTGTGTTAAAGTTTGTGATTCCCGTAGCATGCACGTATGGTGAACCGTTATGTGATGAAGTCGGAGCATGATTTATTTATTGATTGTCTTCCTTATGAGTGGCGGTCGGGGACGAGCGATGGTCTTTTCCTACCAATCTATCCCCCTAGGAGCATGCGCGTAGTACTTCGTTTCGATAACTAATAGATTTTTGCAATAAGTATATGAGTTCTTTATGACTAATGTTGAGTCCATGGATTATACGCACTCTCACCCTTCCACCATTGCTAGCCTCTCTAATACCGCGCATCTTTCGCTGGTATCATACACCCACCATACCTACCTATGATGGCATTTCCATAGCCATTCCGAGATATATTACCATGCAACTTTCCACCGTTCCGTTTATGATGACACGCTCCATCATTGTCATATTGCTTTGCATGATCATGTAGTTGACATCGTATTTGTGCCAAAGCCACCATTCATATTTTTTCATACATGTCACTCTTGAATCATTGCACATCCCGGTACACCGCCGGAGGCATTCACATAGAGTCATATTTTGTTCTAAGTATTGAGTTGTAAGTAAATAAAAGTGTGATGATCCTTATTATTAGAGCATTGTCCCAGTGAGGAAAGGATGATGGAGACTATGATTCCCCCACAAGTCGGGATGAGACTCCGGACGAAAAAAAGGCCATAAAAAAGAGAAAGGCCCAAATAAAAAATGAGAGAAAAAGAGAGAAGGGACAATGCTACTATCCCTTTACCACACTTGTGCTTCAAAGTAGCACCATGATCTTCATGATAGAGAGTCTCCTATGTTGTCACTTTTATACTAGTGGGAATTTTACATTATAGAACTTGGCTGGTATATTCCAATGATGGGCTTCCTCAAATTGCCCTAGGTCTTCGTGAGCAAGCAAGTTGGATGCACACCCACTTAGTTTCTTTTGTTGAGCTTTCATACACTTATAGCTCTAGTGCATCCGTTGCATGACAATCCCTACTCACTCACATTGATATCTATTGATGGGCATCTCCATAGCCTGTTGATACGCCTAGTTGATGTGAGACTATCTTCTCCTTATTGTCTTCTCCACAACCACCATTCTATTCCACCTATAGTGCTATGTCCATGGCTCACGCTCATGTATTGCGTGAAGATTGAAAAAGTTTGAGAACATCAAAAGTATGAAACAATTGCCTGGCTTGTCATCGGGGTTGTGCATGATTAAATACTTTGTGTGATGAAGATAGATCATAGCCAGACTATATGATTTTGTAGGGATAACTTTCTTTGGCCATGTTATTTTGAGAAGACATGATTGCTTTATTAGTATGCTTGAAGTATTATTGCTTTTATGTCAATATTAAACTTTTATTTTGAATCTTATGGATCTGAAAATTCATGCCACAATAAAGAGAATTACATTGAAAATTATGTTAGGTAGCATTCCACATCAAAAATTCTGTTTTTATCATTTACCTACTCGAGGACGAGCAGGAATTAAGCTTGGGGATGCTTGATACGTCTCCAACGTATCTATAATTTTTGATTGTTTCATGCTATTATATTATCTGTTTTGGATGTTTAATGGGCTTTAATATGCTATTTTATATTATTTTTGGGACTAACCTATTAACCGAACGCCCAGTGCTAGTTTCAGTTTTTTTTTTGCCTATTTCAGTGTTTTGCAGAAAAGGAATACCAAACGGAATCCAAACGGAATGAAACCTTCGCGATGATCTTTCTTGGAACAAACACAGTCCAGAAGACTTGGAATTGAAGTCTGTAACTCCGCGAGGCGGCCACAAGGAAGGAGGGTGCGCCCAGGGGGGTAGGCGCGCCCCCCCACCCTCGTGGGCCCCACGGAGCTCCACCGACTATATATACTCTTATACCCTAAAAACATCAGGGGGGCACGAAACCACTTTTCCACCGCTGCAACCTTCTGTACACGTGAGATCCCATCTTGGGGCCTTTTCCGGCGATCTGCCGGAGGGGGAATCGATCACGGAGGGCTTCTACATCAACACCATAGCCTCTCCGATGAAGCGTGAGTAGTTTACCACAGACCTTCGGGTCCATAGTTATTATCTAGATGCTTCTTCTCTCTCTTTTGTTCTCAATACAAAGTTCTCCTCGATGTTCTTGGAGATCTATTCGATGTAATACTCTTTTGCGGTGTGTTTGCCGAGATCCGATGAATTGTGGATTTATGATCAAGATTATCTATGAATAATATTTCGTTCTTCTCTGAATTCTTATATGCATGATTTGATATCTTTGCAAGTCTCTTCGAATTATTGGTTTAGTTTGGCCTACTAGATTGATCTTTCTTGCAATGGGAGAAGTGCTTAGCTTTGGGTTCAATCTTGCGGTGTCCTTTCCCAGTGACAGTAGGGGCAACAAGGCACATATTGTATTGTTGCCATCGAGGATAAAAAGATGGGGTTTATATCATATTGCTTGAGTTTATCCCTCTACATCATGTCATCTTGCCTAATGTGTTACTCTGTTCTTATGAACTTAATACTCTAGATGCATGCTGGATAGCGGTCGATGTGTGGACTAATAGTAGTAGATGCAGAATCGTTTCGGTCTACTTGACACGGACGTGATGCCTATATTCATGATCATTGCCTAGATATTCTCATAACTATTCGCTTTTCTATCAATTGCTCGGCAGTAATTTGTTCACCTACCATAATATATGCTATCATGAGAGAAGCCACTAGTGAAACCTATGGCCCCCGGGTCTATTTTACATCATATTAGTTTCCCGTCAACTTGCCAATTTCTGTCGCCGTTTATTTTGGAATCTTTTCTTTCCAATCTATACAACAAAAATACCAAAAATATTTACTTTACTATATTTATTAGATCTCACTTTTGCGAGCGACCATGAAGGGATTGACAACCCCTTTATCGCGTTGGTTGCAAGGTTCTTAATTGTTTGTGCAGTTATTAGGTGACTTGCGTGTAATCTCCTACTGGATTGATCCCTTGGTTCTCAAAAACTAAGGGAAATACTTATGCTACTTTGCTGCATCACCCTTTCCTCTTCAAGGAAAAATCAACACATGCTCAAGAGGTAGCAGGACACCGTAGGATTGAACCCACTACAAAGCACCTCTCCCACGGAAGATAAATCAATCTAGTTGGCCAAACCAAACGAATAGATCAAAGAGAAATAAAAAGCTATAATAATCATGCATAATAAAGTTCAAAAAGACTCAACTACTTTCAATGAATAATCTGAGCATAAACCCACAATTCATCGAATCCCAACAAATACACCGCGAAAGAAGATTACAACGGATAGAACTCCGAGGAGAACATTGTATTGGATATCAAAGAGAGATAAGTCATCTAGCTAATCACTATGGACCAGTAGGTCTATGGTAAGGTACTCACACATCATCGAATGTGCAACAAGGTTTATTTATAGGACC
Organism: Triticum aestivum; assembly: GCF_018294505.1. Lineage (NCBI taxonomy): Eukaryota > Viridiplantae > Streptophyta > Magnoliopsida > Poales > Poaceae > Triticum > Triticum aestivum. Next base: position 401,688,319 of record NC_057814.1, on the reverse strand, counting down.
TCCGTGATCGATTCCCCCTCCGGCAGAGTACCGGGAAAGGTCTCCAGATGGGATCGCGAAAGAACAAAGACTTGCGGCTGCAGAAAAATTGTTTCGGGTGGCTCTCAGTTGGTTTTGGGATTTATGAGAATTAATAGAAGCGGAATTAGGTCAAACGGAGTACGTGGGGCCCACAAGCTCAGGTGACATGCCCCCTGGGGGCTCGCTGTGTGATCTTCTGGCCCTCTCGTACATCTTCTGGCCTCCTCGGGAAGCTTCTAGGGCCCCTTTTGGTCCTGGAAAATTACCGTAAAGTTTCATCGTGTTTGTACTTTGTTTGGTATTGATTTTCTGCGAAACAAAATCTCTACTACCTAAAAGATACGTAAAGTTCCCTCTCCCCTCTTACGTCAATGGTTTCGTGGACACCTCCAACCCCAGTCTTCCCTTCGTGCAACATCTCGTCCCTCCTGATTCCCTTATTTATTCGCTTCTGTAATTCCCGTTGAGTTTCCTGTTTTTAGTCTGGTTGCAATCCATGTCGCGATTCCCTGATTTAATCGCTCCCGTAATTCCCGTTCATTTTCCTTGCTTTTCGTCCTCACAAACATGCCCTGCCCGATCTTCCGCCCCCGCTCGATCTAATCTAGAGGAGGGGTTGCCTCACATCCCGTCCTTTCTCTTGCTCCACCCATGATAGATGCTAAGTGGGAGAATGAGCGACAACATCGAGGAGATCAGCCGCGGTGCTTGCTGCTAGAGGCGCGGTCGATCAGTGTGCAAGGCGAGCGCCTATCCACCCTGCAACTGTGGATATAGGAAGAACTGATCAAATCCCACCCCCGTACCCCCGCACACGATATCATCCAATCCCACCATCGATCCACTTCTTCCGGCTGCCATCACGGGGCCTTCCCCATTCCCACCTCCACCCGCTGGTGATGTTGCGACCACGCAGCCACTGCTCTTCGCCGCTCCATCTACCCGGCTTCTGTCACGCTGCTTTCCACCACCCCACCAACCCGCACACTGACAGCAGCATGCCATCCTATCCTCCGCACACTGACAGCAGCATGCCATCTCGAGCCATACCCCCTCCTTCTCCGGCGGAGGCAGCAACGCGTGCCCGCGCTTCAGGAGATGGTGCGCCTCTCTCCATCCATCTCCATCGCGCTCACCCCGATGCACTGCACTCATCTTGGACCAGGGAGAGCGAGCACTGTTGCAATTGGAGCTGTTCCGGCGATGTGCCTTACCTCGCTCCAGGTTTCACACGGCGCCGCTAGGTTTTTCGCCGAGGAAGTCATATCGTGAAGCCGGGAAGATCTCATCCTTCCATGCTTCCGCCCTACGCGGCATCCTGCTGCATGTCTGTTTTGTGCAGGTACAACACTTCAGCATGCAACCTGTTCAACAGAATGTTTACCATGCATTTGGTACAAGATAGATTGTACTATCGTCATTATTTGTCCCTCCATTGGTTAGTCTTTTGATCTACTGGTATTTTATGAGATAGGGTTTTTGAAATAGAAAATTTGGCTTCGAATTTGAGCGTTGTTGTATGCGTGATGGCAGACAGAAGCTGTCTTTTTTCCAGCTGGTGCACTGAGAGACAGAAGCTGACCTAATGAATTTCTTTGTAAAAAAATTTGTGCAGTTTCACCTCTTACACGCTCTGTTAATTTCTTAGATGTCTGCAAGTTTGTTATTGAACAAAAACATGTCAGGATGGTTGTCTTATTGCCCTCTCTAGGCCTTTAAAAAGCATGTCGTGATTGATCTATTCCCCACTGGTATATTCAAAGTACAGGTCTATACATGTATATTGCTTCAAAAGATCTTGCAAATTTGGAAGCTAAAACAAGGTAAACTAGATATACGTTTTTAGGAAAAGATACGTAAAGTTCCCTCTCCCCTCTTACGTCAATGGTTTTGTCGACACATCCAACCCCAGTCTTCCCTTCATGCAACATCTCGTCCCTCCTGATTCCCTTATTTATTCGCTTCTGTAATTCCTGTTGAGTTTCCTGTTTTTAGTCCGGTCGCAATCCATGTCGCGATTCCCTGATTTAATCGCTCCCGTAATTCCCGTTCATTTTCCTTGCTTTTCGTCCTCACAAACATGCCCTGCCCGATCTTCCGCCCCCGCTCGATCTAATCTAGAGGAGGGGTTGCCTCACATCCCGTTCTTTCTCTTGCTCCACCCATGAAAGATGCTAAGTGGGAGAATGAGCGGAACATCGAGGAGATCAGCCGCGGTGCTTGCTGCTGGAGGCACGGTCGATCGGTGTGCAAGGCGAGCGCCTATCCACCCTGCAACTGTGGATATAGGAAGAACTGATCAAATCCCACCCCTGCACCCCCGCACACGATCTCATCCAATCCGACCATCGATCCACTTCTCCCGGCTGCCGTCACGGGGCCTTCCCCATTCCCACCTCCGCCCGCTGGTGAGGTCGTGACCATGCAGCCGCTGCTCTTCACCGCTCCATCTACCGGGCTTCCATCATGCTGCTCTCCACCACCCCAACTACCCGCACACTGACAGCAGCATGCCATCCTATCCTCCGCACACTGATAGCAACATGCCATCTCGAGCCATACCCCCTCCTTCTCCGGCGGAGGCAGCAACGCGTGCCCGCGCTTCAGGAGACGGTGCGCCTCTCTCCGTCCATCTCCATCACGCCCACCCCGATGCACTGCACTCATCTTGGACCAGGGAGAGCGAGCACTGTTGCAATTGGAGCTGTTCCAGCGATGTGCCTTACCTCGCTCCAGGTTTCACACGGCGCCGCTAGGTTTTTCGCCGAGGAAGTCATATCGTGAAGCCGGGAAGATCTCATCCTTCCATGCTTCCGCCCTACGCGGCATCCTGCTGCATGTCTGTTTTGTGCAGGTACAACACTTCAGCATGCAACCTGTTCAACAGAATGTTTACCATGCATTTGGTACAAGATAGATTGTACTATCATCATTATTTGTCCCTCCATGTTAGTCTTCTGATCTACTGGTATTTTATGAGATAGTGTTTTTGAAATAGAAAATTTGGCTTCGAATTTGAGCGTTGTTGTATGCGTGATGGCAGACAGAAGCTGACTTTTTTCCAGCTGGTGCACTGAGAGACCGAAGCTGACCTAATGAATTTCTTTGTAATTTTTTTTGTGCGGTTTCACCTCTTACACGCTCTGTTAATTTCTTAAATGTCTGCAAGTTTGTTATTGAACAAAAACATGTCAGGATGGTTGTCTTATTGCCCTCTGCAGGCCTTTAAAAAGCATGTCGTGATTGATCTATTCCCCACTGGTATATTCAAAGTACAAGTCTATACATGTATATTGCTTCAAAAGATCTTGCAAATTTGGAAGCTAAAACGAGGTAAACTAGATATACGTTTTTAGGTTAATTCTAATGTAATGCAATTGCAACTTCCTGTGGACTCTTGAAAATAACTATTTTGTTTGCATGCAGTATGTTCGTCCAGCGGAGGATGCCCTTCAGTGGAAAATTCTGAAACCTTATTCAGCTTTGATGTATAGCTGGCACAGTTTGTTAATAATCTCTATGAACACTTGTACAAATGGTGAATTTTTTTCTTATAACCATGGAATCATGACCTGGAATGTATTATTCATGTGTACACCTTCAATGTGGATTATAAGATGATGTACCTTGTCAGGAACTTTCCTTCTCGGAGACCACTTTCGTTTCATATTCATGCAAAAATTTCTCTGGGGATATTGAATTTTTTGCTTGTACTGCCTTTTTCTGTAGTCATTGAAATACTCCCTTGCACAGAAATTTGATTTCTACTGAATTTTTGTCAAGATACTCAGACTTCTTGTACTAACATTTAACATGTTACTGTTGTACTATAATTTACCTTGTTGGCCCTCTCTGACGAGGTTCCGTACTGAAATTTTGCATTGATGTACTTTTTTTTTTTTTGCCTTTTTACTCTGGTACTGACATTTAACTATTTTGTAGGAAGGAAGAACTCAAGGGAGCAAAAGGAACAAAGGAGAAAGGAGCGCTCAAGAGAATTTAACTCAAAGTCCAAGATGTGATCTTCACATAGCTCACAAATCTTAACCAGTAAACACTACTTGATTCGTGATGGCATTGGACCAGACACACAACATCCATATCTATAATAATTATATAAGTAGAGTGTGCTTGATTCCTATATTGATTCTCTTTAACTTGTTCGTTGAACTGGTTTGGTTTAAATTATATATGATAGAATTTAGTTCTAATTTTATTTTGATAGTGTGCGCTTTATTGAATTTGGTGGGAGAAGAATAGAGTGATTATGTGGTACCAAAAATGTTGGCTATGGTTTATTTTGTATTAAATATGTTATCTTATAGCAGGTGCATCCTATCAGAGATACATATTTCATACAATTAATGCTGAACCACTAGAATACTTATGTCCCCGTTGCAACGCACGGGCAATTTCCTAGTAATAGGCAAAAATAGGAACTAGCAATGGGCGCTGAGTTAATAGGTTATTTCCCAAAATGATATAAAATTGCATATAAACTATCTAAGATTGATAATATAATAGCATAAAGCAATCAAAAATTATAGATACATTGTAGACGTTCAAACCCTACATTTCACTATTTTAGCAATGGATTTAAGAGAGATCATCAAAACTAGGGTTTGCTGAAAAGTAAAAAAAACGCTATCAAATAACATGATTCCAACCAACCAAATTGTGGGGGATGAGAGAGGTTACCTCAAGGGATGAAAATGCCTCCAATTCACTAGACAAACGGGTCCAATCTGAGAGAGAGATTTGAGTGGGGTTTGAATGGTGGGGAGGAAGGAGGCCAATAATTTAGGTAGGAGGGAGAGTGGGGTGAATGGGTTGGTGTGTAGCCCACCCGCGAGCCCTAGCCACTTACTCCATCATGGGTCTACCTTCGAAGGGCCTGACGGTAAGGTAAAGGGCCTACGGATGTTGGCTATAGCGTTGGGCCCTTTTTTTTGCCACATCACTGTGATTTAGGGCGGCAACCAGTCCCTTCCACCAGGGCCTCGGGAAATACGTAATGTACCCTTAGAGCATCTACAGGCGTGGTCACCAAATCTGTCCCCTCAAACGCCCGCGTCAGGCGCGTCCACGGGCAGTGACTAAGGCCTCCACAAATAACTCTCTCTACATCCGAACACCTCATATGTCAAATCTTAAAACCATACAAACAATGCAAAGAAAACATCTAGGTAGCACGTAGATGAACTGTCCTTGACTATGCTACTTGTTGTCGTCGAAGATGTCCACTATCTCCATTCCGGGCTCCGAGTACATGGGGGACATACGCAAGTCCGGCTCCTCCTCTGCCTCTACCTCCATCTCCGCTTCCACCTCGTCGAAGAGCACGTCGATCTTCGCCTGTTCTTGCCGAAGGAAGCGCCGGTTGGACTTGAGGTACCACTAGTAGAAAACAGGGCTTTGGTCACAGGGCAGTATTCACATTAGTCCCGATTCAGTCACGAACCGGGACGAATGACACATTCGTCCCGGTTCGTGTGGCTAAGGCATTAGTCCCGGTTCACCTGGGCCCTTTAGTCCCGGTTGGTGCCACGAACCGGGACTAAAGGGTGCGATGCCCATTAGTCCCGGTTGGTGACCTTTAGTCCCGGTTGGTGCCACCAACCGGTACTAATGGGCTTTGAGGCATTAGTACCGGTTCATGGCATGAACCGGTACTAAAGGTCCCATTTTCAAACTCTACACCCCCCCGGACCGCCTTTTCAGTTTTAGAAAAAACAAAAAAAAATGATGGAAATGTAAAAAAAATAAAAAAAATAAGTTTCCCATGTGATATGTGGTCTAGTTGTTGGGAAAATTAACAAATATGAATTTCGACTTTATTTGCAAAATCTCTCTGGAATTTGTAAAATGGGCATAACTTTTGCATACGAACTCGGATGAAAAAGTTTTTTATATGAAAAATCATCTACTCGAAAAGTTACATCTGAATTTAACGGGAGAACCTCGTTAAACATTTTCAAAATCCTCAAAAACCTAACAGAAAAAAAGTTACGGGGCTTTTAAGATCTAGAGTGGAAAAAATCGAAAAAATTTCAAACTGTGGTCAAATTGTGGTCAAACAATGGTCAAACTAATTATTCTAGAATATTAGTGTTACTAAATAATTATTTTAGTTATTTTGAATTTTGGTCAAACTGTGGTCAAACAATGGTCAAACTAATTATTCTAGAATATTAGTGTTACTAAATAATTATTTCAGTTATTTTGAATTTTGGTCAAATCTGGTCAAACTGTGGTCAAACAATGGTCAAACTAATTGTTCAAGAAATATTAGTGTTACTAAATAATTATTGTTTTTTAAAACAATAGTTTCAAACTCAAACAGTGAAATGTGTCACTTCATGCTCAAGCAAAATTCCTGAGGGTTAATAGGATTGACATCTTACTATTGTCAGGAAAACAAAAAGTGCAGACTTGGAAACGAGGGAGAATAGAACCCTTTTAAGCGTGCTCAGGCTGGGGAAGTGGGAGGATGGGTGACCGTTCGGGAAGTTAGATGATTTGGAATGATGAGGGGTGATTAGAGATTAGAGGATAAATTGAGTAGTGATGAGGGGTGATGATTAGATATTAGAGGTTAAAATAATTCAGAAATTTGAAAATCAAAAAAATAATTCAAAAAAAATCATAAAATTTTCTTTAGTCCCGGTTGGTGTTACCAACCGTAACACCAACCGGGACTAAAGGTGGAGCTCCACGTGGCCAGAACCGGGACTAAAGGGGAGAGGCATTAGTAACGACCCTTTAGTCCCGGTTCAAAAACCGGGACTAAAGGGCCTTACCAACCGGGACAAAAGCCCCTTTTTCTACTAGTGTACGCATCATCCTTGATGGACTCCAGGATGGTTGTCTACTCCGCCATCTCCGCCGCTTGGGCGACGGCGAACTCCGACATGGCCTCCTTCATGGTGAAGCCCGCAACTGGCGTTGGCTCCTCCTCTGGCTCCGCCGCATCTGCCTCCTCTGGATCCGCCTCCTCCGTGGGCTCCGACTGCTGCTCCCCTCCCCATCATCCTCCTCCAGCTCCGACAAGTCCGGAGGCAGGCTCGCTGCGATCCGAGCCGCGCGCCTCGCCTGGATCTCCTCCTTGATCTGGAAGTGGCGCTCCGGCGTTAGCATAGAGTAAGTGGTCTGCTTCTGTCGGGCCATGTCGGACGACGAGGGAGGAAGAAGGTGGAGACGGAGAGATATGTGCTCGGGATGGCGGCTCGGAGAGGGAGAAAGAGGTTGTGGCTAGGGTTGGGGACGCCGTCTGGCTTAAATTGCCGGATTTTGGCCTCGAAGGACGAGCCAGAGTGGCGCCACGCGGCGTCCACACCCCTATCGGAGAAGATGTTCGACAAACTCTTGGGTTTTCGGGCGATTCCGTGTGGGACCCAGTCGTCAGTCCGACGTGGCGGACGCGCCCAGGCCTCTCTATATACTCTCCATATTTGAGCTGAATATAAGGGGTGCCGGTTAGCCCTGACGTTTGGGGACCATTTGAGATGTCCTTATGGGTCGGCTTTTTTTTTGACCGATCATTGATCGGGGCGTCCGCTCCCGACGGGGGAGGCGGCCGGCTGTAGATGCTCTTACCGTCACAATTACTGCGTTACCTGAAGGGTCTGGTCCGAGCAAAGTTTGGATCAAATCGTGCTAACCTTCGACTAAACGGTTAAAACTGTGATTTTGGAGAAATGTATAGGTCCATGGATGATATGCAAGGAGAATGAAGCTAAGGTTCTGGTCAGGTCATCTCATCTGCACGTTCGTAGGGCACCACTACATAACAAGACCTGTCTCCTTAGGTACGTGCGGGGCGTCTACAGGGCAGGCAAGGTCCATCGTTACGAGTGCCCCACCATATGCCATCCACTGGATCGATGGACGAATTGGGTTGGGTGCACGTGACGCTGCTTTGCCTTCATATATGGTTGGTCTGCTCTGTGCGTCCTCGTCGGGTTTGGGTTAACACTTGCCTGAACTTGAAAAGATCGTGACACTTGTTTGCTAGTACTCTCGCAAGAGGATTAAGATAATTTGGAGGTTTGGAATGGCAGGGCGGGCGCGCGCACTGGTGAGGTACCTTTTGGCTGTTGTGGGTGCAGGCCGATGGGGTGGTGGTGGTGCGTCGCGGCAAACGAGGCAATGCGCACGGGAATCGATGCTGGACGCGAGCCGACCGGGTGACTGCCGCCTTGGCATGGACGGCTGCAGACCGCACCGGGCATCGCCTTCGCTGGCCCGGACAGAGGCACAGCCAACACGCTTGACATGTCATCGTACTGTGTTTTTCGTTTTTCGTGGTACTGCTAGTAGCTGCACTAGACGACTAGTCACTGTGCTCTTCCTAGTGTCTATATACAGGTGACTTTTTTTCTTTCTTCCTCGTCCTAGCTTTGAAATGTGGCTAATCTCTCTCATACTCTCTTCTGTGGGTCTTCGAACTCTTCTTTCTTGGCGCCAAAATACCAAGCTGTATAATTATACAATAGTCTTCAGTCTTTGTCACCATATGAAAAGAAATTGTTTTCCCAAACGCTGTTCCAATGCACGCTATGTACACACGGTATGCAGTGCCACAGTGGTGGTGGGTGTTTGTTGGGCCTTCTTCGGCCTCCCAATGGGTCTGCGGCACAGACAGGACATGCGTAACGCATCTCCGGCCGGCGCACTCAACGCAACTGTTGGCGTTGGGACTCTGACGATTCCGCCCTGGGGGGACGCCAAAAGGCCATTCTTTTTCCCTTCGAGCTCGATCTCCCATTCATGGGCATGCGGCGTTTGCCACTAATCTTACGGTCAAATCCCGGTCAAACCAATCGTTTCCATCGAACCCCATCACGTGCTTTCTGCAGCGGCAGGCATATAATAAGTTAAGCTGAACTAATTGGCGAGTATTTTGAGCTATAGCGCCCGCGGGGAGCCGATTGGCCCTGGCCTGAACACAGAACAGGTTAGTTGTACTGCATGATGTGATGGTGCCACTGCATCCGCATGCATGCATAGCTAGTACATGCCAGTTCTGCTTTCTCCCAGATATTCACGGGAACTTGTTGGACATGCATGAATGCATATGCACTCGCCGGCCTGCTATGCTGCGCAATGCTGCACCCTTTTATCTTCGTATGAAGTAATATCTTTGTTATCAAAGCTTGCGTATTATTTTATTGATAGAAGAAGTTAGAGCGAGTAAAAGATGTTGTACAACACATGTTACAGACGTAAGAGGTGCGAACATGATGCCCGAAGTAGAGAGACACGAGATGTTTGGCCCAAACAGAGAAAAACATAGCTAAACTCGCCACCCTCAGAAGTAGCCCAGACCAACAACAGACGGCCAACATCTCCAGATCCAGAACCGGGGACGCCTTCAGCAAACAAGACATCACCTTCACGAAGGAAAACGACACCAAGACGTCGTCGCCGTCCGATCCGGAGAACCGGACCTAGAGTTTCCCTTGTTGTTCGAGGAGGGGCACAGATAACTGGCGTGACAGCGCCTCCGAGAAGGGGACGACATCCGCTGGTGTTGTCGCTGCCAGCATAGGATGCAAGGATTTTGCCCTGGCCAGAGTTCGAGTAAATCCCAAGCCGCCGGAGCACGAATGGGAGAAGAGAAAGTCGGGAATGCGCCGAAACCATGAACGCAAGAAGGGGAGCAACGCCCGCCGTCGAAGAGGCTCCAGGTGCCGCCAGACGCGGGAGTAACGAGGCACAGAGGTAGGCGGCTGGGCGGAATGGGAGGCGGTGGGGGATATGACGGTGGTCAGAGGTACGGCCCCAACGTATCTACTTTTCCAAACACTTTTGCTCTTGTTTTGGACTCTAATTTGCATGATTTAAATTAAACTAACCCGGAATGATGTTGTTTTCAGCAGAACTATCTTGGTGTTATTTCTGTGTAGAAATAGAAGTTCTCGAAATTGGACAAAATTTTGTGGAGATTTTTTTATGAAATATATAAAAAATACTGGAGCAAAGAAGTACCGGAGGAGGGCCACCATGAGGCCACAAGCGAGGGGCACGCCATGCTGGCTTGTGGGTCCCACAGACCTCCGACTGACCGAATTGCAAGCCTATAAATTCTGTCTTCCCGAGAGAAAAATCAGAGAGAAAGTTTCATTGTGTTTTACGATACGGAGCCGCCGCCACCTCTTGTTCTTCATTGGGAGCCCTAATCTAGTGTCCGTTCGAGGCTCTGAAGAGAGGGATTCATCGCCGTTGTCATCACCAACCCTTCTCCATAAAAAAATTCATGATGCTCACCATCATTATTGAGTAATTCCCTTGTAGGCATGCTGAAGGTAGAGGAGATGGATAGGATTTCTTATGTAATCGTCTCAATTTTTTAGGGCTTGATCCCTCGTATCCACTATGTTCTGAGACTAATGTTCCTATGACTCTCCTATGCTTAATGCTTGTCACTAGGGCCTGAGTGCCATGATTTCGTATCTGAGCACTTATACTTTTGTGAATATATTTGATATATTGATCTTACCTGCAAGTTCTCTGCACCTATTATCATTCTGAACCTTAGACCCCAGGGTGACAATGATTGGGATATCAACGGGGATGACTTTAACTTAAGGAGTTCATGTATTCACTCTATGCTAATGTTTTGTTCCGGTTCTCTATTAAAAAGAGCGCCTTAGTTACCCTTAGTTTCCATTATGACCACATTGCCATGAAAGGTGGGGCAAAATATGGCGTGCAAGTTCTTACCACAAGCATGTTTGACTATACACGGAATACATGCCTACATATGATTGATGAATTGGAGTTATTGTGTATCGCTATAGGTTGTGACTGCTACATATTGAACCTTATCTAAATATCCATCGCTACTCCATGCCTACACTTTAATATCATTGCTTTGCTCAAGTTACTACTGCTGCTCTGTTTGCTACAAAATTGCTACTACTGTTACTGCCACTATTACCGTTACTATTTTTATCACTACTATCATATTACTGTGCTAATAATAAATTAATGCAACGAAGTGATTCTCGGGCGTGGTCTGATAACCCACAAGTATAGGGGATAGCCTTTCTCGATAAGTCAGAGTGTCGAACACAAAGAGGAGCTAAAGGTAGAATTTATATTCCCTTCAAGTTCTATCGACCACTGATACAACTCTACGCACACTTAACGGTCGCTTTACCTAGAACAAGAATAAAACTTCTTTGTAGGTGTAAGGATAAGTTTACGAGAAAAAAAAACTAGAAGTACTTAGCGAGAATAAAACAAGGAGTAATTTGCAAGATAATAAAAGTTAGTTGTTTAGTAGAAAGCTTTTGTAACACAAGAGAAGAATTTCTTCCTAGGCAATTGATAACTAAACCGATAATCATTATTGCAATTTTATATGAGGGCGAGGCATGAGCTAACATACTTTCGGTACTTGGATCATATGCACTTATGATTGGAACTCTAGCAAGCATCCGTAACTACTAAATATCATTAAGGTAAAACCCAACCATAGCATTAAGTAACAAGTCCTCTTTACTCCCATACGCAACAACCACGATCATCAATCAACCCATAGGACAAAACGAATCTACTCAAACATCATAGGATGCATGACAACACATCATTGGATAATAATATGTGGCATAAAGCACCATGTTTAAGTAGAGATTACAACGGGAAGAGAGAGGTTACACCGCTGCATTGAGGGGGATAGAGTTGGTGATGACGGCGGCGAAGTTGTTGGTGTAGATCGCCGTCATGATGATTGCCCCGACGGCGTTCCGGCGCCATCGGGATCGAGGGGGAGAGAGCCCCCTCCTTCTTATTCCTTGGTCTCCCCCCTAGATGGGCCGAGAGTCTCCCCTCTGGTCAATGACTGCCATGGCTCCCGGAGGGCAGGAGCCCCTCCGAGATTGGATATCTGTGTGTGTGTGTGTGTGTGTGTGTTTCTCTTAGGTTTCACGTCTGTTTTCGGACCCCTTCACCGTTTTTATATTCCCGGAGATCCGTAACTCCGATTGGGCTGAAATTTTGAGGGGATTTTATGCGGAAATTATCTTTCTTGCGGCGAAAGAAGGGCTGCAACCAACTTATGAGGGAGTCAGAAGGCCAAAATGAATCATCAATCAACCCATAGGACAAAACGAATCTACTCAAACATCATAGGATGGCAACACATAATTGGATAATAATATGTAGCATAAAGCACCATGTTTAAGTAGAGATTACATCGGGAAGAGAGAGGTTACACCGCTGCATTGAGGGGAAAAGAGTTGGTGATGGCGGCGGCGAAGTTGCTGGTGTAGATCATCGTCATGATGATTGCCCCGACGGTCTTCCGGTGCCACCGGGAGAGTGGGGGAGAGAGCCCCCTCCTTGTTCTTTTTTCCTTCGTCTCCCCCTAGATGGAAGCATAGTTTCCCCTCAGGTCCATGGCTGCCATGGCTCCCGGAGGACAGGAGCCCCTCCGAGATTGGATCTCTCTCTCTCTCTATCTATCTATCTATCTCTCTCTATGTGTGTGTGTGTTTCTCTTCTGTTTCACGTCTATTTTTGGACCCCTTCACCATTTTTTATATTCCGGAGACCCATAACTCCCATTGGGCTGAAATATTGAAGGGATTTTTATCCGGAAATTATATTTCTTGTGACAAAAGAAGAACTGCAACCGACCTACGATGGAGTCAAAGGCAACACGACACGACCTAACCCCCTGGCCGTGCCCTGTTGCCTTGTGGCCACCTCGGGCACCGTCTTGCGTTGATTCTTATTCCCAAAAATCACATATATTCCAAAATAAATGTCTGTAAAATTTTATCGCGTTCGGACTTCGTTTGATATGGATTTTCTGTGAAACAAAAAACATGCAAAAAACAGGAACTTGCACTGGATCAATATGTTAGTCCCAAAATAACATAAAATGTTGCCAAAAGTATATGAAATTTGTAGAATTTGGCATGAAACAATAAAAAATTATAGATACAACGGAGACGTATCATGGTTGAATTAACAATTCAACTGCTAAGGCTTATATTCTTTGTCTCCCCTTGTGTCGAATCAATAAATTTGGGTGACATACTACCCACGAATATTGTTGCGAGCCCCTATACTTGTGGGTCATTAGCGAGCCAGGATCCGAAGAGTAGCCCAGATCCGGGTCACCAAGACCGGAGTAGCAAGGACGCTGATGGGCCCAAGGAGCTGGAGGGGGCACATCTCTCGTAGTGCGTGAGAATAGAAGATGCGCGGCGGCCCAGCAAGGGCATCATCAGTGTGGGGGTGTGGAGGCATCGAGGTGCTGGCGAGCCGAATGAGCCGTAAGGAGCACAACTCCTGGGGAGCGCTGGGACCAGAGCCGCCCCAGCCGGCCATGGCCGCTGGGCTGGAGTCGCCCCTGCTAGAGATGTTTGGTGGTCGTGGTGGTGGGCACGCGCATAGTCAAGTTCCAACCGGTGCACTACAAGAGGCAGCAGCCGCGAGGCACCACTAGCAACTCGAAGGCCGCCGCCTGGAGGGGGCGAACCGAAGCTGCGAGGGGTGAGGGACGTGGCCGGCCGCCGGAGAAGCCACAACTGGCCAGGGAACAAAGTTCCAGAACGCCACAACCAATCGGGGAAGTCGCACAAGAGTTGGATCTAATGGGTGGAGGTGGTGCGAAGATAGAGGGAAGCGAGCATGGATGGGGCCACGCAGTTCCTCGCTGCCGCTGTCTGCCGTGGGACTTCGCCCTTGGGCCTCCTCTTGTGACGACAAGTGGAGGGTGGCCCGCAGCGGAACTTTTGCTAGGTGGCGACGTGGGGGGCTCTGGAGTTGCGAAAGCGACCCAGGAGGCAGGCTAGATCAGTCTGTGCAATGTTCGAACTAGTATCGCTGGCCGTTTAGAACGCTGGAATACATAACATCAAAATGTATAGAAACATCAAAAACAGAGGAATAGAGAATGAACATAGTTGTAAACTCAGAAATGAAAAACATAATATCAGATGCAAATTGATGGGAGAAAAGCATTAGAATTGAGCAATAATGTACAAACTATCATTAATAAAGACTAAATTTAAATAAGAACTAGTGATGAAAATGGACGTATAGGTGTTAATTGGAATCATTTCCATGCAAGGCACATTCGTCCTTTGCAGCGAGACCCTAATGGACTCACGGAATCCCCACCGGGTAGGCCTATGCCGATAGTCAACCTAGCCAAAGGCCTAGGCGCGACCCAGTCGGTGGTGGACAAGCCAGGTCAAGAGCCGTGTGTTGAAGAAGAGTGTTACCACGAACACAACTACTCCCTCCGTTCTTGAATGAGACTACCCATAGTGGGAGTAACATAGATGACACCTAAGGAAAAAAGATGATGTGGCACCTAATTAATGAGGAGAGAGACCAATTGAGTAACATAGTTAGTTACTCACACTATGAGTAATATCAGACATACCAAGACAAGATGAGTCTACAACCTATTAAATAAAGTGTTGCATGACACCACATATATGCTACTGTTTGGAAAATATAGTAGAAAACAAAAAATCGCACCTACGATCACCCAAGATCAATATGAAGATTCATAATGGGTTGGGATCACAATCGTTACCGTCACTGAGTTGCAGCGAAAGAAGAATGTGTCGGTTTAGATCATACTTGGAGTTCCTCATATCGCCAACGAACGATCCCTTGAACCAAAGACTGAAAGCACGACCTCTCTACTTGGTTGCAAGTGTGCAGCCTTCACGATCTGGCAGCGCTTCGCCGTCCAGAGCTAATCATTGCCGGAGAATTAGAGGGAGGAGATTACAACCACACTAGGCTTATAATTATGAGGACAAGGATTAGACTATCTCTAATTAGTCAACTAGGACCAACTAGAACTTGAAGAACTAGAGGAGGCTCCAAAACTTGTATGCACCATAGAGCAAAACCCCCTAGTATATATAGGTTGGAGGAGGTGAGGGCAGCCACCAAGGGGGGAAAGTTCCCCCTTGGGGCACTGGCCATGGGGGAGGAGTTGGACTCCAACTCCTCCGCTAGTCCAATTTGCCTCCCTACAAGGAAAGGGGGCGCCACTTCCTTATGGGCCTATGTGGCCCATAACTCTCTCCACCTCTTGGCCTTTTAAGGCCCATTAATATTTAAATTAAATATAAAATGTTCTAAAAACCTCTAGAAATATATATATATTTTAACATCTTTGGAAACATTTTCCACCTATATATATAATATAGGTAAGACCCGATATTCACCGAAACCCTTCCGGTGACCCCGAAACACTTCCGGATCCTCTCGGAACTATTCGGAATATTCATGAAATAATTCCACAAATATATTCTCATGACTCCTATCGTACTGACATTCAGCAAATCGTGATTGCTTTAAGCTTGTGACCTCATAGGTTCAGTAACTCATAGACATGAACAAAACCGTTCGTTCAATGACTGACAGCGGGACCGTGGATGTCCGTACCTATCCCTACACTACAAAAAATATACTTTCGTGATGATACGTGTTTGTCACAGTAGGTCACGTTTTCTGTCATGCATGTACATCCATGACGATTTTATGACAGAATCAAGATAGTCATACCTGTGCTGTTGTAGAAGTGTTCCATGACATTACCAAAATTATCATCACGGAAGTGTCCACTTCCATGACGATAAATCGCGCGTCACAGAAGTGCTTTCGTCAAGGGTGACCAACACGTGGGATCCACCGTAATGGGTCGCCGTTAAGCTATCGGGTCCGGTTTTGGATCCGATAACCCGTTAACAGCCCGGGCCAATGGGAATTTTCCACGTGTAAAATTTTGATTGGCCGGAGGAAACACGTGTCAGCTCGTCAGTGGGTCAGATAGGCGCCTATGATATGTCGACACGTGCGAAGGCCCACCACTGGCCCATTTAGCTTACAAAGGCCGGCCCATTTGACTTGGTCAAAAGTTCGCGGGCTGGCCCATGAAAATCCTGTTAACAGTCTCTTCGCAAATTGAAAGTGCAACTATCCCTGGGTGGTTGGTAATTCCTAACAACATATAGCTCATTGAACTAATGCTATTTCAAGATAAATATTTCAGGAAATCTCAATGATTGGCATGGCATGGATTAGAAATGTGGACCCCTCAAAATGCTAAGGACAAAAGATTGGCTCAAGCTCTAAAGCTCAAGACTCTACATTTTACTTTTAGTGATCAAGATCACATTGAGTCCATAGGAAAAGCCAATACTATTAAAAGGGGATGAGGTGTTGCTTAATGGGTTGCTTGCTCAAATGCTTAGTGATATGCTACGAAAACCCTCAACCACTTTCTCATATCCACATATGTCCCAAACCAAAAGTCAAACTCGGCCCCACCGAAACATTCTATCCGGCGCCACCGAGTTCATTTGACATAGCCACTGCCACAAACCCTAGTCACTTCGGTCTCACCGATAGTGATGGCCATGGTGGGATAGACAAGGTTGCTTCTTCGTGGACCCTTCATGGGTGGAGCCCTCCGTGGACTCGCGCAACCGTTACCCTTTGTGGGTTGAAGTTTCCATCAACGTGGATGTACGATAGCACCACCTATCGGAACCACGCCAAAAATCTCCGTGTCTACATTGCGTTTGCTCCCTCAAAACTCCTCCCTTTACCTTCATGTGCAATGTTTTACATTCCGCTCCTATACTCTTAGACTTGCTTGTGTAGGTTGTTTGCTTGACTAGTGCTAAGTTGCTAAAATCTGCCAAAACTTAAAATTGGGAAAAGGCTAGATTTTTATTTGGTCAAGTAGTCTAATCACCCCCCTCTAGACATACTTTCGATCCTACAAGTGGTATCAGAGCTACGGTCTCCATTTGCCTTAATTTCCATAGCTTTTGGTGATCATAGCCTTGGTTTCACAACCTAGGAGAGTATGGCGTCTAGCGAGGGAAATTATCACCGAGAGGTCTTTGATGGTACTAATTTTGCTAGTTGGAAGCACAAGATGAAAATGCATATTCTTGGACATAACCCCGCCGTTTGGGCTATTGTGTGTATTGGCTTGCGAGGTGAATTCTTTGATGGGAGAGAACCAAACCGTGAAGCTACCGTGGAAGAGTTGAAGATGCTGCAATACAATGCTCAAGCTTGTGATATTCTCTTCAACGTATTGTGCCCCGAAGAATTCAACAAAATCAGCCATCTTGAGAATGCAAAGGAAATTTGGGATACTTTGATTGATATGCACGAGGGTACCGACTCCGTCAAGGAATCCAAATTGGATGTGCTTCAAAGTCAACTTGACAAGTTCGAAATGAAGGATGGTGAAGGTGTCGCTGAAATGTACTCTAGGCTTGCTCTCATCACAAATGAGATTGCCGGCTTAGGAAGTGGAGAGATGACCGATAGATTCATCAACAAGAAGATCCTAAGAGCCTTGGATGGAAAATATGATACCGTGTGCACATTGATCCAAATGATGCCCAATTACAAAGATCTCAAGCCAACAGAAGTCATTGGAAGAATTGTTGCTCATGAGATGTCACTTAAGGATAAGGAAGAGCTCCACAACAAGTCAAGTGGTGCTTACAAAGCCTCATGTGATGCTCCCACATCATCAAGTGAGAAACAAACCTTCAATGAAATTGAGCCTAATGGTGAAGAATTTCAACAAATTCTACAAGAGAAGAAGCAAGGAAAGAAGTTCCAAGTCAAGGTCCTACAATGACAAAGGATCTTCAAGTCGTGAACGAAATTGCTACAATTGTGGAAGACCTGGACACTACTCCAATGAGTGTACGGCTCCCTACAAAAGAAGAGAAGATTCTCCCAAAAGAAGTAGAAGAGAAGAATCACCACCAAGAGAGAGAAGGAGCAGAGATGATCGTTATGAACGAAGATCCTCTCGGAGAAGCAAGGATTCGGAAAGGAAGGACAAATCATCAAAGAGCTACACAAAACAAAGACATCAAGCAAATGTTGGTGAATGGGTATCCGGCTCCGACCTGTGACGCCCCCGATTCAATCATACACTAATCATGCACACAAATGTGTACGATCAAGATCAGGGACTCACGGGAAGATATCACAACACAACTCTACAACATAAATAAGTCATACAAGCATCATAATACAAGCCAGGGGCCTCGAGGGCTCGAATACAAGTGCTCGATCATGGACGAGTCAGCGGAAGCAACAATATCTGAGTACAGACATAAGTTAAACAAGTTTGCCTTAAGAAGGCTAGCACAAACTGGGATACAGATCGAAAGAGGCGCAGGCCTCCTGCCTGGGATCCTCCTAAAGTACTCCTGGTCATCGTCAGCGGCCTGCACGTAGTAGTAGGCACCTCCAGTGTAGTAGGAGTCGTCGTCGACGCTGGCGTCTGGCTCCTGGGCTCCGGCATCTGGTTGCGACAACCAGGTAGAAGGGAAAGGGGGAAAAGAGGGAGAAAAGCAACCGTGAGTACTCATCCAAAGTACTCGCAAGCAAGGAGCTACACTACATATGCATGGGTATATGTGTAAAGGGCGATATCGGTGGACTGAACTGCAGAATGACAGTATAAGAGGGGGATAGCTAACCCTGTCGAAGACTATGCTTCTGGCAGCCTCCATCTTGCAGCATGTAGAAGAGAGTAGATTGAAGTCCTCCAAGTAGCATCGCATAGCATAATCCTACCCGGCGATCCCTCCTCGTCGCACCTGTTAGAGAGCGATCACCGGGTTGTATCTGGCACTTGGAAGGGTGTGTTTTATTAAGTATCCGGTTCTAGTTGTCATAAGGTCAAGGTACAACTCCGGGTCGTCCTTTTACCGAGGGACACGGCTATTCGAATAGATAAACTTCCCTGCAGGGGTGCACCACATAACCCAACACGCTCGATCCCATTTGGCCGGACACACTTTTCTGGGTCATGCCCGGCCGCGGAAGATCAACATGTCGCAGCCCCACCTAGGCTCAACAGAGAGGTCAGCACGCCGGTCTAAATCCTATGCGCGCAGGGGTCTGGGCCCATCGCCCATTGCACACCTGCATGTTGCGTACGCGGCCGGAAGCAGACCTAGCCTAGCAGGCGTTCCAGTCCAATCCGGTGCGCGCCGCTCCGTTGCTGACATCAAGAAGAGCTTCGGCTGATACCACGATGTCGAGTGCCCATAACTGTTCCCGTGTAGTTGGTTAGTGCGTATAGACCAAATGGCCAGACTCAGATCAAATACCAAGATCTCGTTAAGCGTGTTAAGTATCCGCGAATGCCGACCAGGCCCAGGCCCACCTTTCTCCTAGGTGGTCTCAACCTGCCCTATCGCTCCGCCACAAAGTAACAATCGGGGGCCGTCGGGAACCCAGGCCCACCTCTATCGGGATGGAGCCACCTGTCCTTTCAGCCCCCTCATCAGAATCACTTGCGGGTACTCAACGAGCCGACCCGACTTTAGTCACCACATGTGTCATGTATATAAAGTATATAGTATATACCCGTGATCACCTCCCGAAGTGATCACGGCCCAGTAGTATAGCATGGCAGACGGACAAGAGTGTAGGGCCACTGATGGAACACTAGCATCCTATACTAAGCAGTAGGATAGCGGTAAGGGTAACAACTGTAGCAACAATGACAGGCTATGCAACAGAATAGGATTAACCGAAATTAGTAACATGCTACACTACTCTAATGCAAGCAGTATAGAGAAGAATAGGCGATATCTGGTGATCAGGGGGGGGGCTTGCCTGGTTGTTCTGGCAAGTAGGAGGGGTCGTCTTCGATGTAGTCGAACTGGGTAGCAGCGGCGTCGATCTCGGTGTCTAACGAGAGAAGAGGGGGAAGAAACAATAAACATAATGCAAACATAAGCATGACGATGGAAGACATGTCAATGCGCGGGGCTAGTTGTGCCCTAACGCGGTAGGAGGTGGTACCGGCGAAGGGGGGAAACATCCGGGAAAGTATTCCCGGTGTTTCACGTTTTCGGACAGATGAACCGGAGGGGGGAAGTTTCATGTTTGCTATGCTAGGGATGTGTGGCGGACGAACGGGCTGCGTATCCGGATTCATCTCGTCGTTCTGAGCAACTTTCATGTACAAAGTTTTTCCATCCGAGCTACGGTTCATTTTATATTAATTTAAAAAGGATTTTATCTTTTTCTAGAATTAACAGAGTTAATTTAATTAGAAAAAGGTAATTATGATGTCAGCATGATGTCAGCAGTCAACGTTGACCGTTGACCTAGTCAAATTGACAGGTGGGTCCCACCTGTTAGGGACAGCTTAGCTAATTAACAGTAGTTAATTAGGTTAACTAGTTATTAGGTTAATTAATCTTAATTAGTTAATTTAAACAGAATTAATTAATTAATTAATTAGTTAATTGATATTTTATTTATTTATTATTATTTTTAATTCCTTTCTTTAAAAAAACGTTCTGGGCATGGGCCCCACATGTCATTGGCCCATGGCCTTAGCGGGTGTGGGCGAACGGGCTATGGGCGGTTGCCCGAACGGGCACGTGCCCGAGGGGCGTTGGGCGCCGCGGGTGCTAGCCGGCAGCAGCGGACGCCGGTCGGCGAGCAGAGGCAGGCGGCGGGGGCGAGCACACGGGAGCGGAGTGTCCGCGGCGATCGCGACCAGCGTGGAGCGGGGAAGAGGAGAAGATGGGGCATCACTGGGGGTTCGTAGGGACGGGGCAGTGGGCTCGGGGAGGAGGACGACGAAGGGGCGGCGTCCGGGTCGATGGCGGCGCGGGCGGAGAGGAAGGAGGCCGGGAGGGGCCGGCGAGGACAAGGCGTTCGGCGAGCGGGCGATGGCGTGGCAGCTCCGGGGCGACGGCGCCAGGGCGGTCGGGGCGGCCAGATCCAGAACGGGGAGGAGGAGGTCGTCGCCGGCGAGTTGAGGGCCGGCGCGCGCCTGGTGACGGCGGAGCGCCGGGGTAGGAAGAGGGCGCCGGGCGCCGCGGTGGCTACCCTGATCCAAAAGGGGATCGGGGAGAGTGGGGGGGAGAGAGGAGTGGGGCGAGTGGGGTGGGTTAGGGTTACGGTGGGAGGGGGAGTGGGTTAGTAGGTGGGCTGGCCGGTCGGGCCAGGTGGGCCGTCTGGTCCAGTTGGCAAGGGGGGCTTTCTCTCCTTTTTTTTAATCTTTTTCTTATTTTCTTCTCTGTTTTATTTATTTTAGTTTGCAAAACAGTTTTACAAAAATACAACCCCTACTCCTAAATTAGCATAATAACATAGGCCACCTACTCCAAAAAGTTTGGTGATTATATAAACTAGATTAACATTTGTTTAGTATTTAAAAGCATTTAAATAATTGTTTTGCTGCTGTTTTTACTTACTATAGTGCAGTTAAATACTTTACAAAACTGTGGTTTCTTCACCAATATTTAATATGGACTATTTGGCTCACTCCGAACATTTTAGTTTTAATATTTGTAAACTTTTATTATTTGCTTTTATTTAAATTTTGAATTTGTTTCGGTTCTGAACTATCGAGAGTTTATCAACAGTAAATGGGGTGACGTGGCATCGTTAACGTGGGATTACTGTAGCTTAATTATCCGGGCGTCACAATTCTCCTCCACTACAAGAAATCTCGTCCCGAGATTTAAGAGGGGAGTAAGGGGGAAAGTTCTGGTTACGATATTCTAACGGATCTTCTCGAAGAAGTTAATCCTTTGGTTGATGTCTTCAATTCTTTATTCTAATGCATCATGATGAAGTCGTCGTCCTTTCTCCGGGAAGTCCATCGTACTTACGAAAGGATAAGGGGGCATTACGGAAAAACGGGCCGCTACAATGTTTGCTTATCTAGTAGATAACATCAGGGAGGGTGGCGAGAGGTAACCCTCGAATTGAAACTTAAGACATTATCGAGAGCAAGTAAGAAGGTGCAAAATAGAAGTTTCAAGCGCATAGACAATCGTTCGTTGCCTGATACGAAATGTGACAGGGGTTCAGAGCAAATGGGAAAGTATTGCGTCTGGTACCAGAATAGATCACTAGGCAGGTGGCCCATGAATCACATACGAAGTCAAGCTCGAGGAATAACTTCGACAACAGGGTGTATAGGAGAGTCAGGTTTCGATCCTGTGGAACTGTGGGTTATGGGCCCACCATGTGGGTTAAAAGTAGGAAGGGCGGTGACATCTTGCACGATCATGATAGCAAGGCATGTCAGAGGGTAGCCTGTCAGTTATATGTCAGCAACATCGTCGGTACCAAGGGCGAAGGATGAAGAGAACCATTTTCCTGCTCGTTGAAACGAGGCGGACCAATAGGCAAAGTTCTCGTCCATCGGTGGCTACCGGAATGTCACCAACAATAGTAACAGGGTCTTACTGACATAGTTGTACACCGAGGTGTTTGCACAAGCAGGGAATTAATACTGCTTAGATCATAATGATCACCAGAAACGTTAAACCAACCAATGGAAAGGAAAATATGATTATCAGATTAAACAGAACAATGGAAAGGAAAATGTGTTTAAACACATATTTCAGGGGTATATCCTTCCCAAGGACAATGGTTAGAAGAGAACCATTTAGGTTAGGGGAGAGGAAGTTCATGACATTACCCAAACAACGGTGTTTGAATAATTGATAACGAAAATTTAGCATTGTGCTTCAAATGTTTTTATTGAAGATCGGAGTACCACAGACATGCTTCGAGATAGCATTGACATGGTCATTAGGTAAGATCAGGCTATGGATACACAAAGGATCCATCAGGAACAACTTATAGAGTAAGTCTTACAATTTCCTCATGGAAGAATAGCTAACCTTGCTAAAAAGGAAAACTTATAACAATAGGTCCTCCGGCCAGGTGTGTTAGGCATGACATCACCTTACCGGGTCATAAATAGACCAATGTTATAACTCTTGGAAATATGTTCCAACCATCATATCTGACCGAGATTCAGATCTGATTGGTGTCAGGATAACTCAGACTCAGGATGCCTGAGAAGAAAGGTGCAACACAAATTGTCGAAACGACATCGAAGATTCTCGGGAGATGAACTATGGAAGCGAGTTCCGAACAAGGGTTCATCATTAAATCAAGGAGAGGTGAGGAGGTGACTGATTGACTCAGCGACAATCCATTGAGATTTCCAAAAGATGGATTTCCACAACTATGTGAACAAGGAGATAACATTAGCTAGATCGAATGACTTAATGATGTATGCTCGAGGAAAACATACACAGTTAAACATTGGTTGAAATGTGCACCCGAAATATGGGCTAGGTAGCACGATCAATGTTCGAATGATGATTCATTAAGCCATAGACGTAGAATGAAACTATAGACCAATAACTTCAAAGCAATAGGGTTGCTAGAAGTTTAGAATTTACACATCACAGACCATTTGTCGGTATTTCGTTTAGAAACAACACGGGGACCAAGAAAGAATGGTGATGGTGAGAAGTATCACTGTACCAAGAATTCTTAAGAGGTGGAGTAATGCTCACGACATTCTTGACATCAAAGATGGTAATACTCCACGGTAGAACATAACATAAGTTGGATAGCAGGGAAATCAAGATACAACACAAAATATGAACAAGTTTGTGTTGGGGGGAGGCAAGAATGTTGTCGATGATAACACAATTCATCGAGGGGCAAGGATGGTATTTCTCATCCTGAATTTCGACACACAACTTGGAAGAAGTCAAATTGTTGACAATGATCACGACAAATTTGTCGAGAGGTTTTCAAGAAGATGTAATTGATCGACGATGACATCAAGTCAAAGGAATGATGAAAGCGAAAGGTTATTGGAACCACGGGTAGGACACAAACTCGAAATCAAGTTTGCTGTTCAAGGAGAAGTGATATGACGAGGAAGATCGACGCAAGATTAGCTCACTGTCGAAATTTGTGCGCTGGGAAGGTCCAGGTAGCACAGTTAAAATCGGCACGATAATGACATAGCCGAGCAGGCTAGGAATGACTTGAAGGATTATTAAACTCGTAAGCAACAAAAATTACTTAGAGTTATTGAATCGGAGTGCGGAATTGATTCACTTATCGGTGTCCTTGAGGGGTTCTAACAACTCAGAACCCGTTGGAAAAATGGAATCGGCAAGAATATTAGTTGATGAAGAACTCATAAGAAGTTAAGTAGTTCCTTGGCATTCTCGAGATACCAGGGGGTAATACTCGACGACAGACCAAAGTAGAGGTTGGACGGGGGTATTGCTCTGCAGAGGACAAGTGCTTAAACTTGCACGAGAAATGGTATTTAAAGGAGAACATGGTCAGAACCACGATTGAAAAAGGCCAGATCCCAGATATAAGATGAACTTATACCCAGGGAATAATTAATTTAAGAGAAGCTTTAATGATAAGATCTACATCGTGTCCATGGGCATGAACACAAAGTTCAAGGTCGACTCCCACTTCTCCAATGCATAACCTTTCATTCACTTCTCGCATTCGATGAAGTTGTATGGTAGAAAATTATCTGGTAAAATACCAGAAGGGTATGACTTGTGAAAACCTTCAGGGTTCATACGGTTTTTAGGGAAGGTATAGGTTCAATCCATCGGGGCATCTTAGAAACATATACCTCAAACTTCAAGAGTAAAATCACCAGCTCAAAAGTAGAGTATGGTTATCAAGCAGAGGATACAAATTACCAAAGGCATTATATATCCATGGAAATGATCACAAGGTTATTGAATATGAAGGACACTGTCGGATAAAACCCAACAAGGGGTCTTGTGGTCTACAACGGAGCTGATGCGAGTATCGGTACTCTATCAGAGGAAGAAGGAACGAAAGGGCATCAGACTATAAAAACAACTGAGTAATTCAAAGCTCAAATGCAAAGGAATTATCATTTCCAAATCAAGGGATCAGAAGCCAATGGTCTGATTAAGAATGGATAAGTTGAATAGACTTAGGGGTACAATCGACGGCAATTTGATTGGTCGATAACCAGTTCACGTTTCAAATGACGTCTGAGCCGGAAGGATGAATTCTAGGTTCTGATTGAGGATTGCGAGCATTCGCAACAAATTGAATCAACGGACTCAAAATGATAATGACAAGAGATGCCAATAAGATTACGAGACTTAAGATTAATCATAATGCAAGTAAGCAAGAATTTCAAGAGCAAAAAGGCTCCTGAGGATTTTCGGAAGATCGAATGGTATTTTGAACACTTTTGTGAAATACTTGAATCAACTGGGGATGAGCGGATACTCGGTAAGTGCGAGAATTATCCGTAGGGGTATTCAGGTGACAAAGAACAGCAAGGCAGTAAGCTCAAAGGATTCTCGGAACAACAGAGAGAATTTCGGGGTATCTTGTAATAACAAGATCAACTGGGAAACATTGTATGAATGGCGAGTATACGTGGTTATCCATAGGAGTTTATCGATGGAAGGGAATTGCAAAAGCGATGAACACAAGTTCTCGGGTTAACAGCGGAGAGTATCTTCAGGGTCTTCACGTGCAGCAGACGATCATCAGTAATAAGGGGCTCTCCGGGTGAAAGTGATAACGAGATCCTAATGTTAGATTTAGCAAAATTCATTTAACCCGAATAGAAGAGAGATCAGAGTCCCAGAGTATAGACAAGGAGTAAAAGATCCTAATACCACCCAATGGCGACGTGGGCCCGTAAGCCACACAGCCATGTTAGTAAAAGTTTTTCAATGACTAGACTCGACTTCGGCCAAGGAGTTGGAAAGGGGGATTCCTACAGGCAGTCGGCTCTGATACCAACTTGTGACGCCCCCGATTCAATCGTACACTAATCATGCACGCAAATGTGTACGATCAAGATCAGGGACTCACGGGAAGATATCACAACACAACTCTAAAAATAAATAAGTCATACAAGCATCATAATACAAGCCAGGGGCCTCGAGGGCTCGAATACAAGTGCTCGATCATAGACGAGTCAGCGGAAGCAACAATATCTGAGTACAGACATAAGTTAAACAAGTTTGCCTTAAGAAGGCTAGCACAAACTGGGATACAGATCGAAAGAGGCGCAGGCCTCCTGCCTGGGATCCTCCTAAACTACTCCTGGTCGTCGTCAGCGGCCTGCACGTAGTAGTAGGCACCTCCAGTGTAGTAGGAGTCGTCGTCGACGGTGGCGTCTGGCTCCTGGGCTCCAGCATCTGGTTGCGACAACCAGGTAGAAGGAAAGGGGGAAAAGAGGGAGAAAAGCAACCGTGAGTACTCATCCAAAGTACTCGCAAGCAAGGAGCTACACTACATATGCATGGGTATATGTGTAAAGGGCCATATCGGTGGACTGAACTGCAGAATGCCAGAATAAGAGGGGGATAGCTAATCCTGTCGAAGACTACGCTTCTGGCAGCCTCCATCTTGCAGCATGTAGAAGAGAGTAGATTGAAGTCCTCCAAGTAGCATCGCATAGCATAATCCTACCCGGCGATCCCCTCCTCGTCGCCCTGTTAGAGAGCGATCACCGGGTTGTATCTGGCACTTGGAAGGGTGTGTTTTATTAAGTATCCGGTTCTAGTTGTCATAAGGTCAAGGTACAACTCCGGGTCGTCCTTTTACCGAGGGACACGGCTATTCGAATAGATAAACTTCCCTGCAGGGGTGCACCACATAACCCAACACGCTCGATCCCATTTGGCCGGACACACTTTTCTGGGTCATGCCCGGCCTCGGAAGATCAACACGTCGCAGCCCCACCTAGGCTCAACAGAGAGGTCAGCACGCCGGTCTAAATCCTATGCGCGCAGGGGTCTGGGCCCATCGCCCATTGCACACCTGCACGTTGCGTACGCGGCCGGAAGCAGACCTAGCCTAGCAGGCGTTCCAGTCCAATCCGGCGCGCGCCGCTCCGTCGCTGACGTCAAGAAGAGCTTCGGCTGATACCACGACGTCGAGTGCCCATAACTGTTCCCGCGTAGTTGGTTAGTGCGTATAGACCAAATGGCCAGACTCAGATCAAATACCAAGATCTCGTTAAGCGTGTTAAGTATCCGCGAACGCCGACCAGGGCCAGGCCCACCTCTCTCCTAGGTGGTCTCAACCTGCCCTGTCGCTCCGCCACAAAGTAACAGTCGGGGGCCGTCAGGAACCCAGGCCCACCTCTACCGGGATGGAGCCACCTGTCCTTTCAGCCCCCTCATCAGAATCACTTGCGGGTACTCAACGAGCCGACCCGACTTTAGTCACCACATGTGTCATGTATATAAAGTATATAGTATATACCCGTGATCACCTCCCGAAGTGATCACGGCCCAGTAGTATAGCATGGCAGACGGACAAGAGTGTAGGGCCACTGATGGAACACTAGCATCCTATACTAAGCAGTAGGATAGCGGTAAGGGTAACAACTGTAGCAACAATGACAGGCTATGCAACAGAATAGGATTAACCGAAATTAGTAACATGCTACACTACTCTAATGCAAGCAGTATAGAGAAGAATAGGCGATATCTGGTGATCAATGGGGGGGGGGCTTGCCTGGTTGTTCTGGCAAGTAGGAGGGGTCGTCTTCGATGTAGTCGAACTGGGTAGCAGCGGCGTCGGTCTCGGTGTCTAACGAGAGAAGAGGGGGAAGAAACAATAAATATAATGCAAACATAAGCATGACGATGGAAGACATGTCAATGCGCGGGGCTAGGTGTGCCCTAACGCGGTAGGAGGTGGTACCGGCGAAGGGGGGAAACATCCGAGAAAGTATTCCCGGTGTTTCACGTTTTCGGACAGATGAACCGGAGGGGGGAAGTTTCGTGTTTGCTATGCTAGGGATGTGTGGCGGACGAACGGGCTGCGTATCCGGATTCGTCTCGTCGTTCTGAGCAACTTTCATGTACAAAGTTTTTCCATCCGAGCTATGGTTCATTTTATATTAATTTAAAAAGGATTTTATCTTTTTCTAGAATTAACAGAATTAATTTAATTAGAAAAAGGTAATTATGATGTCAGCAGTTGACCGTTGACCTAGTCAACTTGACAGGTGGGTCCCACCTGTTAGGGACAGCTTAGCTAATTAACAGTAGTTAATTAGGTTAACTAGTTATTAGGTTAATTAATCTTAATTAGTTAATCTAAACAGAATTAATTTAATTAATTAGTTAATTGATATTTTATTTATTTATTATTATTTTTAATTCCTTTCTTTAAAAAAACGTTCTGGGCATGGGCCCCACATGTCATTGGCCCATGGCCTTAGCGGGTGTGGGGGAACGGGCTATGGGCGGTTGCCCGAACGGGCGTGTGCCCGAGGGGCGTGGGCGCCGCGGGTGCTAGCCGGCAAGCAGCGGACGCCGGTCGGGAGCAGAGGGCAGGGGCAGCGGGGCGAGCACACGGGAGCGGAGTGTCGCGCGGCGACCGCGAACCAGCGTGGAGCGGGGAAGAGGAGAGATGGGGCAATCACTGGGGGTTCGTAGGGACGGAGGCAGTGGGCTCGGGGGGGAGGAGACGATGAAGGGGCGGCGTCCGGGTCGATGGCGGCCTGCGGGCGGAGAGGGAAGGAGGCCGGGAGGGCCGGCGAGGACAAGGCGTTCAGCGAGCGGGCGATGGCGTGGGCAGGCTCCGGGGCGACGGCGCCAGGGTGGTCGGGGGCGGCCAGATCCAGAACGGGAGGAGGAGGTACGTCGCCAGGCGATTGAGGGGGCCGAGCGCGCGCCTGGTGACCGGCGGAGCGCCGGGGTAGGAAGAGGGCGCCGGGCGCCGGCGGGTGGCTGCCCCGATCCAAAAGGGGATCGGGGAGAGTGGGGAGAGAGGAGTGGGGTTGGGTGGGGTGGGTTAGGGTTACGGTGGGGGTGGGAGTGGGTTAGGTTAGTGTGGGGCGGCCGGCTCGGGCCAGTGGGGCCGCTGCTGGCCAGTGGCAAGGGGGGTTTCTTTTCCTTTTTTTATTTTTTTTATTTTCTTTCTGTTTTATTTTTTTATTTAAACGTTTTAAAAAATACAACCCCTACTCCTAAATTTAGCTTAATAACATAGGCCACTACCCAAAAAGTTTGGTGAATAATTAGCTAGATTAACATTATTAATTTAAAGCATTTAATTAATTGTTTTGCTCTGGTTTTTACTTACTATTAGTGCAGTTAAATACTTACAAAACTGTGGTTTCTCAGCCAAATTTAATATGGACTATTGTCTCACTCCGAACATTTTAGTTTAATATTTTGTAAACTTTTATTATTTGCTTGTATTTAAATTTTGAATTTTTTCGGTTATGAACTATCGAGAGTTTATCAACAGTAAATGGGGTGACGTGGCATCGTTAACGTGGGATTACTGTAGCTTAATTATCCGGGCGTCACACGACCATCACTCCGAAAGAAGTTATCACTCCGACTCCGAATATACTCAAGATGAAGGTGTTGCCGGTCTAGCACTTGTGTCAACCAACTCCTACGACATATTTGACTCACCAAATGAAGGAATTGGAAGATGCTTCATGGCTAAAGGCCCAAAGGTATCACACCCCAAGTGTGCTGATTTCAATAGTGATGAAGATGATTTGCTAGGAGATGATGATTTACTTGTTGACAACTCTAGTTATGAAAACTATGATGAATTTGCTATTAATCATGCTAATCAAGATAAAACGAATGACGATGATAAGAAGGAGAATGAGCGTCTAACTAAAGAACTAAACACTCTTAAGTCAGCTCATGAAACTACCTTGGAAGATCATCGAGAACTTTTAAAGTCTCATGAGAAGCTACGCTTTGAAAAGCTCAACCTTGAGCAAGAGCATGAGTTCTTAAAAGCAATCAATGATGATCTTCGCAAGAAAAGTTCTTCTTACATTGCCAAGCATTTACTGTTGTCTACTTACATGCCACAAGTAAAATCTAGCAACAAGAGTAAGAAATATTCTTCATCTAGTGGTAACAATAATCATGCTAAATCCAATGTTGTTGCTACTAGTAGTTCTCTTGATTCCACTAATGATTCTCTTAGCCAAGTTACACTTGAGCAAGAAAATAGCTTATTGAAGGGAATTATGGGGAAAGGTGTTTACGCGAGCCTTGCCGGAAGTAAGCAATTTGAGGAAATTGTATGCAAGCAAGGAAGACACCGGAAGAATCAAGGTGTTGGTTTTGAACAAAAGTTCAATGCCAATGGAGTTGAGTGGGAAGAAGATCAATACCCCAAGACGAAGTTTGTTCCTCAATAAGAGAAGTATGATCCTACTTCTTTCCAAGGAACACAAGCTCAAGATGATCTTCCACCACAAGACCACAAGCAAAAAGGCAAGGACAAGCTTCAAGAGGAGATTGATGCATTTGAAGAAGCTCCCAAGGCCTTGGTCAAGTGGGTTCCCAAGACTACATCAAGTTCTACTACATCAAGTACGACTACAACTCCAAGGATTCCCATCAAGATGATGTGGATCCCGAAGAAGAAGAACTAGAGAGTTCATGAGGGTGACTCCGCCAACATACTTCACTTATATCTTTTGGCAAGGACATGTGCAAACAACTTCCACATCTTGCACTAGTTCAAGGAGTCACAAATCCTCTTGTTGGTAATACAAGGGACAAGGTAACCTAATGCTTTCATGGGCATCATCTTGTGTGTACATTACTCTATGTCTATGGATATCCTTGTTTGTTCCTTGTGGGACTAACCCGTGTAGGTATTGAAAGTGCAACTCACTCCAATGGATTGCTCCAAATGATCTACATCAACATTGAGCATCCTCAACACCTAAATGAAGTCATCATCGACAAAATCCAAGGCTAGTTCATCCCTCTTAGGGGGGATATCACATCTAGGGAGAGATTTACTCTAACCAATTGAGCTAAAGCAACTCTAATGGTGTGAACACAACAATGCTTTATGTAAAAGTGGTAACCCCACTTGTGCTTAAACGATGAGTATGGCCTATGATCAAATGTCCTCATTTGACTCCTAAGTCAATATACTCATATATAGATGACCTAGTCATCGCCAAATTGCTTGATAGATGCTAGAGTGTTTGTGCATGCTTTGTCACATATTTCATTTGCCATTTTATTGTGTGAGCATGTTGATTGCATATTTTACTCATTCGAGGACATCCATTTGTTGCTTTGATTGTTTGGCCTTTTCTCTTTTGCCAAATGGATGGACAAGAATGCCTAAGAACACCCTCTAGCTATCTATGCTTTTCTTGTCTCAAACTCTATTCATGCTACATCACAAAGTTTGATCAAGTCAGATTCAAACCACTCTGTGTGAGGAGCACTCGGAGTCCCCAATTCGTCATAGACTTAAACTTCCAAAACCTATTTGTGCATTTCGGTATGACCGAGTCATCCACTTCGGTCACACCGAGTTCACTAAGTTGAGCTAGGTTTTCCATCTCGGTGCAACCGATTTGAACTTTTCGGTCACACCGAGTTGCTGTAACCGCTTGCGATTCTGCATCTCGGTGCCACTGAGTTGTTCCACTCGGTCACACCGACAGGGTCGGGATATATAAACCCACGGGTGAGATTTTGGAAATTTCTTCAAACTCCTCAGCCCGCGCGTGTCCTGCTCTGCCTCCTCTGGTCTCCGGATTGTCTCCTCGCCGCCAGTGTCCTCCCGCCGCTGGTTTCCATCACCGTCAACGGAATTCTGCTCCGCCGTTGTCGCCGTAGTGAACTCCCGCCGAAGTAGGGTATGGGTTCGAATCTTTGTGTTATTTCCTTACTCCGATTCGTAGCACATTGCTTTGCCATGATCTTTACCACGTATAAAAACAATCTATCCACAGAAAACATCCTTTAGGTTAGATTTGATTCGAAAATTTAGGGTTAGGTCTCCGCCGAACTCATCTCGGACCGACCGAGTTGTAGAGATCGGTCTCACCGATTTGGATTAGGCCATTGCACATGCGTTTTCGGTGTGACCGAAAACTGCAAATCGGTGCGACCGAGTTCGACTCTCTGTGAAACCCTAGCAATGTCGGTGCCACCAAACTGTGACTCGGTCTGACCGAGTTCACTAGTTTAGGTTCCAAAAATTGCTTTGGTATCACCGAGTTTTACAAATCGGTAGCTCCGAAATGCTTTCTGTGAAGAACTAAAACTAAGTTTTTGAGTCACCTGTTTTGCAAAAACTCTGCACTTTGTGATGCTCATCCACTCTACCTCATCTACATCTATTCACAAGGTTTGCTATCAATGTGATTTCTAAGATGTCTGACCAGAGTGACAGCCAGAACAGATCGAAAGAACAAGTGCATTTGAGTGAGGGCTCTAGTCCCTCAAGCAGCTATGATGAGGGCAGCAGGAGCACACCAAGCAACTTGCCCAAGGCAGTTGGAGATGACAAGAAGAAGAGGCAAGAACCACATCTGCAAAATTTCTTGGAAAATCAACTATGGTGAGAGATTTTGAGGAAGAGGAAGAGGGTGCTGCACCAGCACCCAAAACTCAGAAGCTTATGGAAGATGCTATCAACTCAGGGGCTGCAACATCAAAGCCTAAATCTGCTCCCAAAGCAACATCTCAAGCTCAGAAACCCTCTAAGCCAAAGAGAAGCACCAGAAACATTCCTGCTGAAGAGAAGAACAAGGCCCCAGTGCCTGAAGTTGAAGAAGAGGATGAAGAAGCCCTAGTGCTAAGAAAACTGAAACCCAAGATTCCAGACCACAATGATACTCATCCTGTGGCTGAGGACATGCACATCAGGAAAGATGCAGGACTGAGATTGTGGAGATAGTCTGATCCCTATGCTGTGAGGAGGAGGACTGCAGTTGACTATAGGTTTCACACAAAAGAACAACAAGACTTCTATGATACTATTCTGATTGACAAGAAGCCAATTGTCTGTGACATGAGATGGGTTGATTGGGAATACATCAAAGAGAAGGAAGATCACTTCCCAGGAGTATATGACAGCATCAAAGCATGTGGTGTTGACAAGTTTGTTGGGCAAAAGCTCACAAAATGGAATGATAAGCTAATCATGCAGTTTTATTCCATTGCTCATTTCTATCCAGATGGGAGGATAGTATGGATGTCTGAAAGTACAAGGTACCAATCAACTGTTGAAGAATGGGCCAAGTTGATCAATGCCCCAGAAGAACATGAGGATGACTTGGATGTGTATGCCAAGAAGAAGAAAGACCACAACTCTATGGCAAACATGTACAAAGAGATCCCAGATAAAGCTTTGGAGACACAAAAGTTTGCATCTATGCACTATTTGTTGTCTGGTCTACCCACTATGAACACCATCTTAAGGCATACTTTGCTACCCAAGTTTGGAGATCACAAGATGATTAGAGGACATTCCATCAACTTGCTGCAAATATTTGATCACTACTGGAATCAACTACTTTGCCATCGGCCAGCTCTTTGCCGTCAGCTAGCAGACGGCAAAGAAGCTCTTTGCCATCAGCTACCCAAAAGCTGACGGCAAAGATTCTTTGCCGTCTGCTAGCTGACGGCAAAGAGGGAGGGGGCCCCACTGACGAGCTGCTTAAAAAAAACTTAACGGCCCCCCTCTTTGCCGTCTGCTAGCAGACGGCAAAGAGCAAAAAAGCGGACGACAAAGGGGGCGGACGGCAAAGATTTAACATATCTAACGGCCGCGCCCCACCCCGCCCTGTTTCTCTCCCTGCTCTTCACACGCGCGCCGCCGCCCCCACCACTCGCCGCCGCCCGGTCGCCCCACCACCCCGCCGCCCCACCGGCCCCCCGCCCCGTCGCCACTGCCGCCCGGCGCCGTCGCCCCACCGGCCCCCCGCCCCGTCGCCCCCGCCCCCCGCTGCCCCGACGCCTCGCTTCCCCGCGCCCCACCGCCCCGGGGCCCCGTCGCCCCCCCGCTCCGTCGCCCCCCCGCCCCGGCCCCCCGCCGCCCCGGCGCCCCGGCCCCCCGCGCCCCACCGCCCCGGGACCTGCGCCGCCGCCCCAGGCCGCCCCGCCCCCCTCCTCCACCGGCCACCTCCTCCACCGCCCCGCCTCCTCCTCCATCGGCCACCTCCTCCACCGGCCCTGCCCCAGGTGAGCTCTACCTCCTCTTTTTTCCATTTTTTCTGTTTTTAGTTTTAGGTTTATGTTTAGTTTAGATTTAGTTTTAGTTTTAGTTTTAGGTTTAGTTTAGTTTTAGGTTTATTTTTCCTTTTTTTTCTTTTTTTTTAGTTTTAGGTTTATGTTTAGTTTAGATTTAGTTTTAGTTTTAGTTTTAGTTTTAGATTTAGGTTTAGTTTTAGGTTTAGTTTAGTTTGAGGAAAGAAGAAGAAGAAGAAAAAAAGAGGAGAGGAGGAGAAGAAGAAGAGGAAAAAGGAAAGGAAGAAGAAGAAGAGGAGGAGGAGAAGAAAAAAGAAGAAGAGGAAGAAGAAGAAGAAAAAAGAGGAGAGGAGGAGAAGAAGAAGAGGAAAAAGGAAAGGAGGAAGAAGAAGAAGAAGAAGAAGAAGAAGAAGGAAAAAAAGGAAGAAAAGGAAGAAAAGGAAGAAGAGGAAGAAGAAGAAAAGGAAAAAAGAGGAAGAAACCCCGACCCCGACCCGGCACCCCGACACGACACCCCGACCCCTAGACCCCGACCCCGACACCCTGACCCCGACCCTGACCCCGACACCCCGACCCCGAGCCTGACCCGACACCCCGACCCCGACACCGACACGGCACCCCGACCCCGACCCGGCACCCCAACCCGACACCCCGACCCCGAGACCCCGACCCCGACCCCGACACGGCACCCCGACACCGACACGACACCCCGACCCCCGACACCTCCCGAAAAGGTGTTCTTTGGCCTTCCAGAGGCCGACGGGGTCATATATTTGTGAATTTATAGTTAGGTCATATATTTTTCGATTTTGTTATGAAAAACATCATATATAATTGTGTTGATCGGGTAGTTTTAAATGTGCAGTTGTTTCATCGCTGCGAGGTTTGGTGTTCAACGACCTCGCCATGCGTTTGACGAGCTCTGCCCCTTCGTTCGTGGGTGAGCACAAATGACATGTCCTCCTCCCCCATTAATTATTTGATCTATTCCGATGAAACTTGATAGCTAGCTATATATGTGTCTTGAATCATCAGTATGCATAACCAATATGTGTCTCCCGTTCGAAAGCGTCATAGTTATAAATATGCATGCATTTGCATATTTATAACCTTGATTCTTTCGAATTGTCCAACGCTATCCATGGACAGCCCGAGTATGTTTAGATTGGGTTCGTTTTCCCATATGCTTTGCTCCGGATCCGACGCATAAAATTTCGTCAGTGCCTCCCCTGTTGTTCTCCGGGTACACATCCTCTCTGTTTATTACAGAGACGTGTATCAGGAGAACAGCGGGGAGGTGCTGCCGAAATTTTGCGTAGGATCCGGAGCATAGCATGGGAAAATGAACCCAATCTAAACATACGCGGGTGGGATTAGGACCTATCATTACCTATTAGAGTGTAGGTTGCATGGACGTAATAAAATTGACAAAGTAGATGAACTGATGAATATATACATGGTGAATTATATATATATATATATTTGTTGTGTGTCTAGTAGCTCTGAAAGTCAAGATGAGTGATCGTGCGTGGATGTACACCGGTCACACTGGTCAGAACAAATGGAGCACTGAATGGTTCACAAAAACCAAGGGGTTTGTGCGAGCCGCATTTGCAAATGGCCAGAGGAAAACCTGGTGCCCCTGTTTACGGTGCGACAATTGCGAAAAGAGGACAGAGGCTGAAATGGGCAAACACCTGCAGAAGAGTGGTTTTACGCCCGATTATACGGTGTGGACATTTCATGGTGAGTCTGCCCAACGTGACCGAGCTGAGGTGGATCGTCGTCGCACCGACGAGCATGGTACCGGGATGGAAAACATGGTGCAAGACTTCGATGATGCTCGGGATTCGGACGAGGAGATGGAGGAATCTGCAAAGGCCTTCAATGAAATGTTGGAGTCTTCAAAACGTCCGCTCCATGAGCACACTGAGCTTTGTCAGTTGGATGCCATCTCGCAAGTAATGGCTCTGAAGGCTCAGTTCAACTTGGGCAGAGAATGCTACGATGCAATGATGACAGTATTTGGATGCTTTCTACCCAAAGGCCATGTAATGCCTGCAAACCTGTACCAGTCGGACAAAATCCCCCGTGCACTGAAGATGCCCTATGATAAGATACATGCCTGTGAAAATGGATGTGTCTTGTTTAGGCTTGACTATGCGGACTTGAACTATTGTCCCATTTGCAAGTCTTCCAGGTATGTTGTGGTAGACAACGGTATGGGTGAGAAGACACAGACCAAAATCCTCGTTAGTGTTCTTCGGTATATGCCAATCGTACCAAGACTTCAACGTCTTTTCATGGTCGAAGAGACGGCCAGACAGACGACATGGCACAAAATGGGCAAAAGAACCGAACTAGATGCAGATGGGAATCTGATGATTGTACACACATCGGATGGTGTTGCCTGGAAAAAGTTTGATGAATTACATGGTGACAAAGCGGCAGATCCGAGGCATCCTCGAGTCGGCATCAGCACGGATGGGTTCAGTGTGTTTGGTATGACGGCAGCCCAATACAGTTGTTGGCCCGTATTTGTCTTTCCACTCAATCCCCCCGGACAGATTATGCAAAGAAAGAACATTTTCCTGACGTTGATAATTCCAGGGCCCAACTATCCGGGGAAAAATATGAATGTGTACATGCAGCCGCTTAAGGACGAATTGCAAGAAGCCTGGGATAATGGGTTCAAGACATACGACGCCTATAGCAAACGGAACTTCATAATGCGTGTCTGGTACATGTACTCGACGCATGACTTGCCGGCGTATGCGCTATTCATTGGCTGGTGTGTGCATGGAAGGTTCCCGTGCCCCACATGCAAGGGAGCTCTTGAGTTTCGTTGGCTTCAGGCCGGTCGCAAGTTTTCTTGCTTCGACATGCATAGACAGTTCCTGAATCCTCGCCATAAGTTCTGGAAAGACAAGAAGAACTTCATCAGAGGTAGAGTTGTCAAAAACTCTGCACCACCTGCATTGACAGGCCAACAGACCCTGGATCAGTTAAACGCTCTCGAGCCAGATCCAGAGCGTCCAGGGTACTTCAAGGGGTATAATTCTAAGCACGCCCGGACTCACAAAACATGCTTATGGGATCTGCCTTACTTCAAAGACCTCCTTTGCCCACACAACATCGACGTGATGCACACTGAGAAGAATATCGCTGAGGCACTTTTTGGTACATTGTTCAGCATAGATGGGAAGTCAAAGGATAATACTAAGGCTAGAGTCGATCTGGAGGCGCTATGTGATAGGCCGTTACAAAACATGAAAGAACCGAAAGGAAAGCAGAACTGGACGAAGCCAAAGGCATGGTTCAATCTTGGAAGGCCAGCTATGAGGGAAATTATCTTGTGGGTGAAAATGCAGTTGATGTTCCCCGATGGGTATGCAGCGAATCTAAAGAGGGGAGCCAGTCTTGATAAATTGAAGATATTTGGTCTCAAGAGTCATGATTGGCACATATGGATTGAGCGGGTAATGCCGGTGATGTTGCGTGGCTTCATCCCTGAGGATGAATGGCTAGTACTGGCAGAACTCAGCTATTTCTTCCGTGTTCTTTGTGCGAAAGAACTATCACCTGGCGTGCTAGAAGAAATGGAAGAGTTGGCGCCGGAGTTGATCTGCAAGTTAGAGAAGATCTTTCCACCTGGCTTCTTTAATCCAATGCAACATTTGATTTTGCATCTCCCGACCGAGGCAAGATTGGGGGGCCCGTGCAAAATCGTTGGTGCTACCCAACTGAGAGGATGCAGAAGACGCTTCGACAAAAATGTAAAAATAAACGTAGAATTGAAGCATCGATGGCTGAGGCATTCATCACTGAGGAGGCGGCAAACTTCGTGACAGCACACTACGAAGCCAAAAATCGTCATTTGCATAATCCGAAGCCTCGGTACAATGCTGACGACCCTAAAATGGGTGGATCCAACCTCAGCCTATTCAAAGGGAATCTTGCACCAGCCAGTGTTTCAAATCCAGTATCTTTGGATAACGAACAATGGCGGACCATTTCATTGTATATCTTCAACAACCTGATAGAAGTGCGGCCGTACATCGAGTAAGTTCTCGGTACATAGTTTCGCAACTTCTATTTCCTTTGAACTGCTCTTATTCCTGGATATTTCATACAGTCGATACGTCGCCTTATTCTCGTATGGAGTGGTGATCCAAAAGGATTCTGTCGAAGAGTATGAGCTTCTCGCAAAGCAAGGAGGCGGCTATCCCCGTTTCATCTCTTGGTTCAAACAAACGGTAATTTCTATTAGACAATTTCATTTCATTCGCTAATTTGTGCGTAATGCAACAATCCTTTCATATTAAACTTGTAGGCTAATTCAGAGTTTATGGACGCCGAATTGAGACAAGTCGCTAATGGTTTGACTATAAGGTCCGTTCATTTGACAAATACGACATCAACGGGTATCGCTTTCGTACCTATGGCAAAGAGCTATCTATGGCCGACCGAAAGTCTACAAATTGTTGTGTATCTGCTATCGGCGAAGGAGGTACCGAGTATTATGGGAGAGTTGAAGCAATTTATGAACTTCTATTCTATGGTGAAAACCCACCGAATGTCGTAGTCTTCAAATGTTATTGGTTTCAGCCGAAGGAGACTAGAAGGACTCATGAACATATAGGGCTAGTTGAAATCAACCAAAGCACCCATTTAGATGCTCCTGATGTCTATATTACGGCTCAACAGGCGACCCAAGTATTCTATCTACCGTGGGCCTGCCAAACTAATCCAAATCTGAAAGGTTGGGATGTCGTTTATGAAGTGTCGCCACGTGCTAGATTATCTCCCCCAAAGGAAGAGGATTATGAACCTCACATTAACCCAGACACATATGAAGGAGAATTCTTCCAAGAAACACGTCTTTCCAAAAAGCGTTTCAAGAACCGCTACACTTCACCCCAAAACATTGAAGTAGACAGTGATAGTGAATCCGACATCACCCTAGAGGAGGAACAAGAAGAGCCGGAACAAGAAGAGGTTACTGCTGCGGATGACCTGTCATTGCTTGACCGATTACGTCAAGGTGGCCTTCCACATGTTGATGCCACTGAACCCTATGAGCCCTTCATTGATTATAGTGATGATGATGATTATGCATTTATTGATGATACTGATTGAGATTATTAGTAGTGCCAAGAAAGCCGCCCCTCGCAAGAAAGGAAGCAGGCCTACTGCTTCAGAGCTGATGCAACTAAGCGACAGCTCCGAGTCAGAGGTAACACCTGAGCCTGTAAGTCCTTGTTGTATCTGTTGTTTATTTCTGTCCGCCTTATCAATACTTGTTCATCAATAGGACGACACCGGAGCAAGTAACCCGGTGGTTGAAGAGGTAATGTCACTTTCCTCCGACTCGGAGCCCTTGCCAAGGCTGAAAGTCCGAAGGGTAACCCAGAAAGTAAGCTTTTCACATCCTTTAGCTTATCAAGAT
The DNA here is from genome assembly GCF_018294505.1 of Triticum aestivum. Taxonomy (NCBI): domain Eukaryota; kingdom Viridiplantae; phylum Streptophyta; class Magnoliopsida; order Poales; family Poaceae; genus Triticum; species Triticum aestivum. The sequence continues at coordinate 401,648,995 of NC_057814.1, read as the reverse complement.
CCTCAATTTATTTTGAAGCAATAGACTCATGAAAGCCGGCGGCACACCCGGACCAACAAGGACGCCGACCTCTCTTCCGGCTTACCAGACGCGTCGAGGAAGCGCCGGACCGAGGTGATCTCAACTTTGTACCCTTTTCATCCTTTGGCGGGTGTTATACGTCAACCACTTAATTCCTCTGACTCAAATTACCAGGAAACTTCCCCCTCTTCTAGCGACTCTATGCAGTCAAGCCTGCCGGCTTTCAAGACCGTGCCCGGGTAATGATAATCACCTCATGTTGTACTTTGTCTTTACTTACACTATTGTGCTTAACCTTTCTGTCTTTTCAGTGCCCAGGCCAAGCTCACCAAGAGGGCGAAGAAGTCCAAGCCGGTCGATGAGACGGACTTGCCAGAGCCAGAGGTAGCCGCTCAAGAGCCGCCAGCTGCCTCTGCACCTGAGGCCGCTGCCCCAACCACCAAGGCAACTGCAGAAGCTCTTGTTAACCCGGAGGCCTCCAGCTCAGCTCAACCAGCAGATGACCCGGACGTGGTAATTACCTGGACGGAGTTTGTTGAGCCGGGGAGACCTACCGCGCTGGCCAAGTGCTCCGCCAGAGGGGAGCTGCTAGAGTCCCGCCGGGTTAACCTGGACCTCACTGACTACTCCAATTTGAACATTGGAGAGATCGTCTCCGGCTTCGTCAGCCAAGTGCACAAGAGCCAGGACGCAGAGATTGCCATGGTGACCCAGATCCAGCAGAAATCTGAGGTATTATTCTTCTGTCCTCTTACTTACTGCATAGTTACCTTTACCATGCTAGCCCCCAAGTCGACGACTTATGATTGAATATGTTGTAGACTTAGGTTCCGGCTTACCCAATTGAACCGGCAATTTGTAGATCGAAACGTTCAATATATATTAGCCCCCAAGTGCCAAGTGTCTTTGCTTGGAAAACGCTTGGGACTTTAAATTTGTATAGTAACTGTTCATGCCATAACCCGGAAATTTATGCAGGTTGCTGGCAAGAAGCTTGAAGCTGACCTCGCTGATCTCAAGAACCGGCTGAAGATGCAAGAGAGGGAGACCCGGAAGGCAAATGCCAAATTTGTGTCCAGCATCGTCGCGCAAGAGAAGCTGAAGACGCAGTTTGACGCTGAGCGGAAAGCGTGGACCGAAGAGAAGGCCGCATTGGTGAACCGGGCTGAACAGGCGGAGAAGGCTCTCTCCGAGAAGACCGCCGAGCTCTCCGGCCTAAAGCGCCATGTGTCCCAGATGGTGGCCGCAATCTTCGGTAAGTCGTCTCACCGGCTTTCATCAAGTTTAGAATTTTTATATCTCATAATTCATCCTTGTCGGCGGCTTATCTGACTCTGTTAAACAGGTCCCAGAAGTGCCAACCTCAACCAGAGTGTGGTAACCAAGCTGAAGGCCGTGTATACCCTGGTGGAGCAACTCTACACTGGGTCACAGCGTGCCTTGGCTGTGGTGGCCCTATCCAACGAGGTGCTGACTCACCTGGCGGAAGTCCTTCGCCGGCTCGCCGTTCTGCCTCAACGGATCCAAGAGCTGCGACGGGCCTCTGCAAGAGCCGGAGCGATCGCTGCGCTGAGCCGGGCCAAGGCGTTCCTACCAGAGTTAGACCCGGCGGACATCGCCCTTGGCTATCCAAGCCTGAAGGAAGACGGCTCCGCTTTCGATCAGAAGGACTTCGCAGCTTGCGTGAAGGTCGTACGCCCAGTGGTCACCCTTATCGGAAACGACACAGATCTGACTAAGTACCAGCCGGGTTACAATGCGGAAAATCAGAGGATCCCGACCCCTCGCTACGAAGCCCTGAGTCTAATTCCGCCGGCTCGTCAGCACACCTTCGCCCCGGAGATTGATCCGGCCGGGTTAACTGACGAGGAAGCCCAATTCGAAGCTCTCAGCGGCATCGACTGGAAGTCATCAACTTTCCAGGTCTTGGGATCAGCCGGAGGAGAAGAGAGGAACGAGCCGGAGACTTCAACTCAGCAAGCGTCGTAACTCGGCTGGCGGCTTATCAAACAATGCCTCACCCTTTTGGACTCAATGAGTCTTGTAATAGAGTATGACCAATACTTTATCTTTGTCGTGCCATCGTGCGCGCCTTGAATGAAGAAGTCTGTTGAAGTTGTCTCGTTTATGTTTCTTCGGGTCATAATTAATCATTTGTTTTCCTCACTCTCAAATAGTTGCCTTTAACTATCCTGCAGAGAAAGACAAATCACAAGCCTCGAGGTGGCTTACCGCCCTGAGAATCATAGGTCTTAAATAACCCAGAATATGAATCAAAAAGGACTGGTCTTCAATGATATCCTGAATACAGCCGTAATAACATACTTAGCGGCCTGCAAGCATACTTCCGGCTTAGATAACCCAGGTAGTAAGGTTGGTACCGCAATTCCGGTTTACCTGTCTTAATAACACCCATTGTGTTCAGCTAATGCTGTAAACCAAAGTTAAGCCGGCAAAGTGAGACCCGGCCGTACACACTTGGAAATAATCAGACGGAACTTGCTATAAAGCAGAGGAACTTAGGGGCTTCCGGTTCGAATACGACCAGAGACCCGGCCCAAAGGGGTTATGCTAGGATTCGAATACGATCATATAGCCCCCAGTGGGTGTGGCGATGCCAATCAAGAGGGTATCGACAGCTATGTTCTCTTTGGTTCGAATACGACCCATGTTTGAACAGGAAGCCCCCAAATGACTTTAAGAATTGTTTAACGACGCTGATTCGAATACGATCCACGTCGGTTCTCAAAGGGGTTAAACTAAGATTCAAATATGATCAAAGAAAACTCCCCAATGAGCTCGGCACTTGGCCAATCAAATGGGTATCGATAGCTATGTTCTCTTTGGTTCGAATACGACCCATGTTTGAACAGGAAGCCCCCAAGTGACCTTATTGCCTGCGGCTAGATTCGAACACGATCATAAGCCGGATCCTCCTTCAGATTATCATGTAATCTTGCAATGAAAACAACACGTGCACATATGGAGGAGAAAAAAGGACAGAGGTCCTGCTTTATTGCTTATCATAATATATACATGACTTAAAGAAATATGTACATCATGAGAGCCGGTGGCTCAAGTGTAGTAAGGCCGAAGCTGAGCTATGTTCCACGGCCGACGGGTTTCTTCCTCCGACTTACGTGAATCTTTGTGCTCCCGAATGTCAATGAGGTAATATGACCCGTTGTGCAAATTATTGCTGACCACAAAGGGCCCTTCCCAAGGCGGGGATAACTTGCGCGCGTCTGTTTGATTTTGGATGAGCCGGAGCACCAGATCGCCTTCCTGGAAGACCCGGGACTTAACCCAGCGACTATGATAACGGCGCAGGTCTTGTTGGTAAATCACTGAGCGAGCTGCTGCCACATCACGCTGTTCGTCCAACAAGTCAAGAGCATCTTGGCGCGCTTGTTCATTATCCGCCTCAACGTAAGCCGCCACTCGAGGCGAGTCATGACGGATGTCACTAGGGAGGACTGCTTCTGCTCCATAAACCATGAAGAAAGGCGTAAAGCCTGTAGACCTGTTAGGAGTAGTGTTAATGCTCCATAGCACGGAGGGCAATTCCTCCACCCAACAACCCGGCGTCCGTTGCAAAGGGACCAAAAGCTGGGGCTTGATGCCCTTCAGAATCTCCTGATTAGCTCTCTCAGCTTGACCATTGGATTGAGGATGAGCCACTGAGGAAACATCAAGTCGGATATGCTCTCGTTGACAAAACTCTTCCATAGCGCCTTTGGATAGATTGGTGCCGTTGTCAGTTATAATGCTGTGCGGAAAGCCAAAGCGAAAGATCGCCTTTTTCATAAACTGAACTGCCATGGCTGCATCACACTTGCTAACCGGCTCTGCTTCTACCCACTTGGTAAATTTGTCAACTGCCACCATGAGGTGGGTCTTCTTATCTTTGGACCTTTTAAAAGGCCCAACCATATCAAGCCCCCATACCGCAAAGGGCCAAGTAATCGGGATCATCCTCAGCTCCTGAGCCGGCACATGAGCCCGTCGTGAGAACCTTTGGCAACCATCACATTTACTGACCAAATCTTCCGCATCAGCATGAGCCGTCAGCCAATAAAAACCATGACGAAAAGCCTTGGCCACAAGAGATTTTGAGCCGGCGTGATGGCCACAATCCCCTTCATGAATCTCACGCAAGATCTCTTGACCTTCCTCAGGGGAGACACAACGCTGGAATGCTCCTGTAACACCGCCGTGATGCAACTCGCCATTGATAACAATCATGGACTTAGCCCGCCGGGTTATTTGCCTGGCCAAAGTTTCATCCTCAGGCAATTCTCCCCGGGTCATGTAAGCCAGATAGGGCATTGTCCAGTCCGGTATGATATGGAGAGCCGCCACCAGTCGTGCCTCCGGGTCAGGGACAGCCAAGTCTTCCTCTGTAGGCAACTTAACAGAAGGGCTATACAGGACGTCCAGGAAAGTGTTAGGCGGCACCGGTTTTCGCTGAGAGCCCAGCCGGCTTAAAGCATCAGCCGCCTCGTTCTTCCTGCGATCGATGTGTTCCACTTGGTAACCCTGAAAATGCCCAGCAATGGCATCAACTTCGTGGAGATAAGCCGCCATGAGAGGGTCCTTGGAATCCCACTTTCCTGATACTTGTTGAGCCACCAAGTCTGAATCGCCGAAGCACCTTACCCGGCTCAAGCTCATCTCTTTAGCCATCCGAAGACCATGGAGCAAGGCCTCGTACTCAGCCGTGTTGTTAGTGCAAGGAAACAGCAACTGTAACACATAATGGAACTTGTCACCCTTAGGGGAAGCCAACACGACTCCAGCCCCCGAGCCCTCCAACTGCCTGGACCCATCAAAGTGAACAGTCCAATATGTGTTATCCGGCTTCTGCTCAGGCACTTGTGACTCTGTCCAGTCATTGATGAAATCCACCAAGGCCTGAGATTTAACAGCAGTGCGTGGAACGTACTTGAGACCATGAGGTCCAAGCTCTATTGCCCACTTAGCCACCCTCCCTGTGGCCTCTCTGTTTTGAATGATATCACCAAGAGGGGCAGAACTGACCACAGTGATGGGATGACCCTGAAAACAATGCTTAAGTTTCCGGCTCGCCATGAACACACCATAAACAAGCTTCTGCCAATGCGGATACCGCTGCTTGGACTCAATGAGCACTTCGCTGACATAATAAACCGGCCGCTGAACCGGATGCTCCTTACCCTCTTCCTTGCGCTCCACCACCACAGCCACACTGACAGCTCGTGTGTTCGCCGCCACATATAATAATAAGGGCTCCTTATCAACCGGAGCAGCAAGGACGGGGGGCTCTGCCACCTGCTTCTTCAAATCCTCAAAAGAAGTATTAGCTGCATCATCCCAGACGAAGTTATCGGTTTTCTTCATCAACTGATATAATGGCATGGCCTTCTCACCCAAACGGCTTATAAACCGGCTTAAAGCAGCGATGCGACCCGCCAAGCGCTGAACATCATTTATACACGCCTGCTTAGCCAGGGATGTGATGGCCTTGATCTTCTCCGGGTTAGCTTCAATGCCTCTGTCAGAAACCAAGAAACCCAAGAGTTTGCCTACAGGAACACCAAAAACACACTTGGCCGGGTTAAGCATCATCTTGTAAACCCGGAGATTATCAAAGGTTTCTCTCAAATCATCTATCAGGGTTTCCTTTTTTATAGATTTAACCACAATATCGTCCACATAAGCATGAACATTGCGCCCAATCTGTTTATGAAGACAGTTCTGCACGCAACGCTGATAAGTCGCCTGTGCACACTTGAGTCCAAAGGGCATGGACACATAACAGAAGGCTCCAAAGGGAGTGATGAACGCCGTCTTCTCCTGGTCCTTAACTGCCATTTTAATCTGATGATATCCGGAATAAGCGTCCAGGAAACTTAAGCGCGCACAACCGGCCGTAGCATCAATGATTTGATCAATACGGGGGAGGGCAAAAGGATCAGCCGGACATGCCTTGTTTAAGTCTGTGTAGTCCACACACATCCGCCAAGTGCCGTTCTTCTTGAGCACGAGCACCGGGTTAGCTAACCACTCTGGGTAAAAGACTTCAACAATAAACCCGGCCGCCAAGAGCCGGGCCACCTCTTCGCCAATAGCTTTCCTTCTCTCCTCATTGAACCGCCGAAGGAACTGCCTGACCGGCTTAAATTTCGGATCAACATTGAGAGTGTGCTCAGCGAGTTCTCTAGGTACACCTGGCATGTCAGAAGGTTTCCATGCGAAGATGTCCCTATTCTCACAGATGAACTCGATGAGCGCGCTTTCCTATTTTGGATCCAGATTGGCACTGATGCTAAATTGCGGAGATGAATCTCCTGGAACGAAATCAACAAGTTTAGTCTCATCAGCCGACTTAAATTTCATTGCCGGCTCATGCTCCGTAGTCGGCTTTTTCAGAGAGGTCATATCAGTTGGGTCAACATTGTCTTTGTAAAATTTCAACTCCTCTGTTGCGCAAACAGATTCTGCATAAGCCGCATCGCCTTCCTCACATTCCAAGGCCACCTTTCGGCTGCCGTGAACCGTAATGGTCCCATTATGACCCGGCATCTTGAGCTGTAAGTATACGTAACACGGCCGTGCCATGAACTTGGCGTAAGCCGGCCGCCCAAATATAGCGTGGTACGGACTTCTTATCTTGACCACCTCAAAGGTCAATTTTTCCACCCTGTAGTTATTCTCATCTCCGAAGGCCACTTCCAACTCGATTTTGCCGACTGGATAAGCCGACTTACCAGGTACCACACCATGGAAGATAGTGTTTGACTGCCTGAGGTTCTTATCAACCAACCCCATACGGCGAAAAGTCTCATAATAGAGGATGTTGATGCTGCTGCCTCCGTCCATGAGTACCTTAGTGAACTTATATCCTCCCACCTGAGGAGCCACCACTAAGGCCAAGTGACCCGGATTGTCCACCCGGGGAGGGTGATCCTCTCTACTCCATACTATAGGCTGCTCAGACCACCGCAAGTAGCGTGGAACCGCCGGCTCAACAGCATTCACAGCCCTCTTATGAAGCTTCTGATCTCGCTTACACAGACTGGTGGTAAATACATGGTACTGTCCACCGCTAAGCTGCTTTGGATTGGTCTGATAACCCCCCTGCTGCTGTTGATGACCCTGGCCAGACTGCTGATTAAAGCCCCCTTGACCGTTCTGAGGGTTAGAATTTGAGCCGCCGCCCGGGCCATTGTAATTCTTAAAGGCCTTCATGATTGCACAATCCTTCCATAGATGAGTCGCTGGCTTCTCTCTAGAGCCATGCCTTGGACAAGGCTCATTCAACAGCTGCTCCAGCGTCGGGCCTGACCCGCCGCCTCGGGGAGGGGGCCTCCCCTTGCGTCGCTGGTTATTACCTTGTGAGCTGGCGTTGGCTACAAACTCTAGGCTGCCATCGGCCTTGCGCTTGCCTCCTCCTTGGTTCCCCGGGTTATGCTGAGGACCCTTGCCATTGCCGTTCTTCTTTCCCTTCCCTGTCCTTTCATCATCTGAAGCGGGGTCCTTGGTACCATCAGAATCGGCGTACTTGACAAGAGCCGCCATCAGTGTACCCATATCATTGCAGTCGCGCTTAAGCCGCCCGAGTTTCATCTTCAGGGGCACAAAATGACAATTCTGCTCCAACATTAAGACTGCAGAGCTGGCGTCCATCTTATCTGATGAATGTATGATCTCTTTGACCCGGCGAACCCAATGTGTCGTGGATTCACCCTCCTGCTGCTTACAGTTAGTCAAATCCACAATTGACATAGACTGCCTACAGGTATCCTTGAAGTTTTGGATGAAACGGGCTTTTAGCTCAGCCCAAGACCCGATGGAATTCGGTGGTAGCCCTTTCAACCAAGTGCGGGCAGTCCCATCTAACATCATGGTGAAGTATTTGGCCATTGCCGCCTCACTGACCTCCAGCAGCTCCATGGCCATCTCGTAACTCTTGATCCAGGCTGCGGGTTGTAAGTCTGCCATGTAATTAGGCACCTTCCTAGGGCCTTTGAAATCCTTGGGTAGACGTTCATTGCGGATAGCTGGCACTAAACAAGGGACACCCCCAGTCCTGGTAGGGATACCCACGTCGACGGAAGCCATCGGGTAAGCCGGGGGAGTCTGGTAAGCCGTCAACTGAGGCACCTGCTCCGCCTCTTGCCGCACTCTGTCCTGGTCTGCTGCGTGAAAGGCTCCATTATGAGCCGGGCCACAGCCAGGGGGCGGGTCATGGCGTCGGACGTTACTTGAGCCGGTCGCTGAGACCATGTGCTTGCTGTAACTCGGGCTCCGGCCTGGACGAGGGGTCGAGTGGATCCTGTCCCGGCTGTAGGAGTACGCCTCTTGCTGCGCCAGCGCTGTCTGAAGGAGCTCCCTGACCCGGCGGGTCTCAATAGCCGTCGGAGAGTCGCCGTCAACTGGGAGAGCCGCCAGCCGTGCTGCCGCGGCGACCATGTTCTCCAGCGGGTTATTATAATGACCCGGGGGTATTGGCACGTACTGAGGCGGGGCAGGGGGCACCTGGGGAGGCCCCATCACTTGTGGCTGAATAGGGGTCCCAGACCCGGGCATTATGGCCCCTGGCGGGTTACTAGACCCTGCACCTGGCTTGTTGAAGAGATTGCGTGGATCGTAAACCGTAGGGAGTCGAGATTGGGCCTTTTGATGCCTTCTCCTTAGGACCTCATTGGACGCGTTTTGATCCATCGTGAGCCGGAAGGACTGCGCTTGAATCAACTGGGTTTGGGCGTCGAGAGCCGCCCTTTCCGCAGCCATCCTGATCCCTTCTGCTGCCAGATCCTCCTTAGCTTTCACTAGATCCAATTTTAACTGTGCCACCTCCGCATCATGCTGAGCTTGATCTGCCGGGTCAACCGTGGCGGTTAACAGGGCCGTCATCTTATCCGTGAGATCCCTTAGCACCTGAGCCGGCGAGGGCACCGGGTTTCCCGCTCCAGCGGCAGGGTTCTGAACAGGCTGCGCACCGGCCATAAAGACTCCAACCTGACTTGGCGGCTCAAACGGGTCTGGAATACTGTCACCATCGGAACAACCCGTGAGCCTGCCATCTTGAAGTTGATACAACGAGTTTGACTCATCGGTGGTCGACTCGCCGTCAGAGCCGGCGGCCGTCTCCTCACCAGATCTAGATCGATCAGAGAGTCCTCCATGGATACATCCCACAAAAGCGTGCCTTAAGGCAGGCCGGGCCCGGGCAGGTTGTGAGCGCTGAGCCGTCTCGATGAGATCAGCGCAGAGATCCGGCTCAGGGCCCGGCTCACCAATCTTGCCAATGAAAACATGAATTCCGCCGAAGGGGACCTGGTACCCGTACTCAATTGAGCCGGCGTCGGGGCCCCAGTTTGCATCGTCGATGTAGAGCTTGCCGCGTCGACTCTTGGTCATCCGGCCCACAGCGTATCCCTTGAGCCCTTCGAAGCTGCCCTTCAAGAACTCAAATGCACCGTGCGCTGGCCCCACGGTGGGCGCCAACTGTCGTGGAATTGTCACGGCAGATGTCCTCGAACTAGGACTTAGTCGTGGAGCCATCGCAACTAGGAAGCTTGAAGGGGTTAAGTGGGACAAGGAACACGAGGGTTTATACTGGTTCGGCCCCTTACGGTGAAGGTAAAAGCCTACGTCCAGTTTGAGGTGGTATTGATTAGGGTTTCGATGACCAGGGAGCGAAACTGCTATGCCTGGCTCTCGATGAGATCTTGCTTTTCCCTAAACCGCTGCCGGGTCGTCCCTTTATATAGGGAGGCTGACGCCCAGCAGCTCTCAGAGTCCCGGCCGGCTCATAAGAGTGTCCGGCTCGGACTCTCAACTATTCTTGCCTTACACTACAAGTTCTACTATGATAATAATTGCAACTACGGGCCTTAAGCCGTATCCGGGTCTTAAGCCCATCTCTGGCCCACCGTCTTTAAGCTTAGCGCCGGGCTTCTGGCAATGACCATATGAGTAACCCGGCCCCTTCTGGCGGGTGACTCTAAGGTCTATATCCTCAACACATATTATTATTCATGTCGGTCTTTTTTTTATGTTGTACTAATTTCGTTTACTGTTTGTCATGGCAGGTGTTGAAAGATGGTGGGCGCTGGTCGGGAGCGCGCCAAGGCCCCTTCTTCGTCGGCGCGTGGTCTGAGGTCTTCCATTCCAGACGCACCACTCCGCTGAGCGTTGCTGGATAGTATGGCGACACCGCCGGGCCCTTCTTCTTCGACCGCGGTGCCCAGCAGGGGACGAGGTAGGAAGAGAGGAGGTGGGGCACATGGTCGCGGGAGAGGAGGTAGGGTGACTGCTACGGCGCCTTCCTCGCCGCCACCCCCAGCTGTTTCACCCGAGCACGTGACTGCTAGGGTGGACTCGTCCGAGGAGGAGGCTACACGGACTCCGGTCCACGAGCCTCCGGTCCACGGGTCTTGGGCCCACGAGCCTCGGGTCGACTGGCCTTCGGCCAACGAGACCCCGGAGGAGCACACGTCCGGATGGGGTACCTGGCCAGATCAGCCCGAGGAGCCGAGTGGCCATGCTGATGATGGCGGGGAGCCGACTGATATTGAGGAGGAGGGGGGCACCGTCTACCAGCGTGGTGCTACACGGCTCCCGTCCGTGTCGGCGACCCGCGAGCAGAGGTGGTTGATTTTCCCTGATGGGGAGAGGTACGTAAGTGCATTTAATATTTTTGTACCTTCTGCATTCACGTTTCTTCAAATAACTAATGCGTTGGCCTTGTCATGCTGCAGGGGTTGGGACCACCATCATAGTGTCCGCCGGCCCAACTCCGTCCTTGGAGTTCTTTGCCGGCAAAACTTCCCGGGGTTTGTCACGTTGCCTGGTGAGGGTCGGCTTCCAGAGCTTGGATTGAGCTGGGAGCACTACGTGGCTGCCCCGGCCCCGCCGGATGAGATTATCGACGGTGTCGTGTGCGACACGAGGGCAGACATGGTGATCAGAAAGTTCTGGGTAATTTCTCCTTTACACATTTAAAAATCTTCAACTAGCTAGTTATTAATTGTACTAATCAATATTGTCTCATTTGATTGCAGACATTCTACAGGTGTGAGGAGGGATACGAGGAGGACGCGGCACATGTTATCGAGAACGTCTGCAAGTGCCTACTATAGAACTTACGGCACGAGGCTCGGGTGCAGGCTGTTCGAGACTACTACGCCTTGCGTGGTATCAAGAAGACCAAGCCGGCGTGCCGCGATAAGTTCCTGAGTAAGGAGTAGTACATGAGGTAATTCTTAAGGCCTTCTACTTAAGTTCCTTCATTTAGTAATTCTTAGCCGTAGCGCTCAAGTTTCTATTTGCTAACTTAGGCGCCTCCGAGATGGTGTGCGGATCGGATGGATTGTTGGGAGGTGTTGGTCAATGAGTGGTGCTCAAAGGAATGGCTAGCCCTCCACAACGAGGCCAAGGACAAACGTGCCCAAATGGAAGGTGTGACACACCATCAAGGCAGCTCCAACTTATATCAGTTCGGGTGGAACTGGGTATGTGGTTTGCTTCATGATTCATGCAATTCATTCATCATGCTAGCTTGAGCCCTTTAATTACTAATTTACATTGTTTCTCTCTTTCAGGCACGCCACAATAAGGTGGATAAGGTGCCAGAGGTGTACGACCTGTATTCCATGGCCCACACTGCCTCTTTTAAGAAAGTCAAGGCTTTCTCTCAGTCTGACCTCGATGATGCAAACAACTTCACCAACATCTCCTCCCACAACAAGCTCGTTAGATATAGAGATGAGGGGAAGGCGAGGAAAGGGGAGGACTTTAACCCGAGCCAGGGTCCCATTGATCCAGAGCTGGTGATGATATCTGGTGGCGGGAGGTCCCATGGCTCCATAGCCATTGGAGATGGACTTATCCGTTGTCCTAGCACTCTCCCGGAGATCAAGGCGCGCCAGTCGAGCTCCGCTCCTGATGAAGGAAATATGCCCTAGAGGCAATAATAAAGTATTATATATTTCCTTGTATCATGATAAATGTTTATTATTCATGCTAGAATTGTATTAGCCGGAAACATAATACATGTGTGAATACATAGACAAACAAAGTGTCACTAGTATGCCTCTACTTGACTAGCTCGTTAATCAAAGATGGTTATGTTTCCTAGCCATAGACATGAGTTGTTATTTGATTAACGGGATCACCTCATTAGGAGAATGACGTGATTGACATGACCCATTACGTTAGCTTAGCACCCGATCGTTTAGTATGTTGCTATTGCTTTCTTCATGACTTATACATGTTCCTAAGACTATGAGATTATGCAACTCCCGTTTACCGGAGGAACACTTTGTGTGCTACCAAACGTCACAACGTAACTGGGTGATTATAAAGGTGCTCTACAGGTGTCTCCAAAGGTACTTGTTGGGTTGGCGTATTTCGAGAATAGGATTTGTCACTCCGATTGTCGGAGAGGTATCTCTGGGCCCACTCGGTAATGCACATCACTATAAGCCTTGCAAGCATTGTGACTAATAAGTTAGTTGCGGGATGATGTACTACGGAACGAGTAAAGAGACTTACCGGTAACGAGATTGAACCAGGTATCGAGATACCGACGATCGAATCTCGGGCAAGTAACATACCGATGACAAAGGGAACAACGTATGTTGTTATGCGGTCTGACCGATAAAGATCTTCGTAGAATATGTGTGAGCCAATATGGGCATCCAGGTCCCGCTATTGGTTATTGACCGGAGAGGTGTCTCGGTCATGTCTACATTGTTCTCGAACCCAAAGGGTCCGCACGCTTAAAGTTACGATGACAGTTATATTATGAGTTTATGTGATTTGATGTACCGAAGGTTGTTCGGAGTCCCGGATGTGATCACGGACATGACGAGGAGTCTCGAAATGGTCGAGACGTAAAGATTGATATATTGGACGACTATATTCGGACACCGGAAGTGTTCCGGAGAAGTTTCGGATTAAACCGGAGTGCCGGAGGGTTACCGGAACCCCCCGGGGAAGTATTGGGCCTTAGTGGGCCTTGAGGGGAGAAAGAGGGCAGCAGCCATGAGGTGGTGCGCCCCCTCCCAGAGGAGTCCTAGTTGGACTAGGAGAGGGGGGCGCAGCCCCCTTTCCCTCTCCCTCTCCCTCTCTTTCCTTCCCCCCTTCTTTTCCTAGTAGGACTAGGAAAGGGGAGTCCTACTCCCACTAGGAGGAGGACTCCCCCCCTCTCCTTGGCGCGCCCCATAGGCAGCCGGCCTCCCCTTGCTCCTTTATATACGGGGGCAGGGGGGCACCTAAGAACACACTTGATATACGATATTTTAGCCGTGTGCGGTGCCCCCCTCCACCAGATTACACCTCGATAATACCGTCGCGAAGCTTAGGCGAAGCCCTGTGTCGGTGGAACATCATCATCGTCACCACGCCGTCGTGCTGACAAAACTCTCCCTCAACACTCGGCTGGATCGGAGTTCGAGGGACGTCATCGAGCTGAACGTGTGTAGAACTTCGGAGGTGCCGTACGTTCGGTACTTGATCGGTCGGATCGTGAAGACGTTCGACTACATCAACCGCGTTGTGATAACGCTTCCGCTGTCGGTCTACGAGGGTACGTGGACAACACTCTCCCCTCTCGTTGCTATGCATCACCATGATCTTGCGTGTGCGTAGGAAATTTTTGAAATTACTTCGTTCCCAACACCTGAGATAAGGCCTCGTGAACGGCCAGTGCAACTCGCCATCAAGGTTAGTGATACGTACTCAGCTATCTTTCTCCATTACATTGTGTGCGCTTCCATCAATGATTACAAAGGGTCATGTGAGTGGTGTTGCAGGCTGCTATACAGAGTGAGAGAGATAGAACGAAGAAACTTCTGGCGGAGGCGGCGGAGAGGCAGCGGGAGTTGGAGGAGAGGACGACAAAGATGATGGAGGAGGAGAGGGCACGGAATGACATGCAGGCAAGGGCCATGTACGAGCTCCTTGTGGTAAGTTTCTTCTGCAGATTAGCCAAAACATTCATGTAGTGTTTGTCTCATTACTAACTAGTATGACTGAGTCGTCAAAACCAAATGTGCAGTCTGTGTGCGAGAAGACCGGTTAGACCGCTCCGCCGATGCCAGTGATTGCTCCTGGGACCACGGTGAGTTTAATTTGAATGGACATTACTTGCTAGTCTTAACATTTGAGTGTCATCATGCTAACAAGACATTGGAAATGATCTTTGGTGCAGCGTAGCTCCAGACAAGCATCGCACGACCCTTCTCCAGCTACCGACACGAGCCAGCTCCCTCCTACACCTCCTGGATCATGGTAAGTTTATCTAGTGTTTTGCTTAACACATGCATAAAGACCTAGACTTAGCTTTATTTCCTCCAATGATTACCATAATGACCTAGACTTAGCTTCTTCTCCTCCAAAATGACTTAATAAGCTTACTGACCTCCAAAACCATCCATTTTACCTAAGTTAGCTCTAAAACGATCTGTACTTAGCTTACTTATGTCAAAAATTGCATAATTAGCTTAGTTAGCTCATAAACGATCCATTTTACCTAAGTTAGCTCTAAAATGACCCATTTTACCTTGGTTAGCTTATAAATGATCCAGTTCATCCAAGTTAGCTCAAAAATGACCCATTTTACCTAGATTAGCTCCTAAATGATCCATTTTACCTACGTTAGCTTTAAAATGACCCATTTCACCTAGATTAACTCCAAAATGACCCATCTTACCTAGGTTATCTCATAACGATCCATTTCAACTAATTTAGCTCATAAATGATCCATTTCACCAAGTTAGCTAAAAAACAATCCATTTCACCTAAATTAGCTCTTAAATGATCCATTTCACCTAAGTTAGCTAAAAAAGATCCATTTCAACTAAATTAGCTCATAAATGATCCATTTCACCTAAGTTAGCTAAAAACAATCCATTTCACCTTAGTTACCTAAAAAACGATCCATTTGACCTTAGTTAGCTCATAAACGACCCATTTCAACTAAGTTAGCTCATAAATGATCCATTTCACCTTAGCTAGCTCATAAACGACCCATTTCAACTTAGTTAGCTCATATATGATCCATTTCATGTAAGTTAGCTCATAAATGACATACTCTTCTTGTTCTAGTCTTCATCTTGTTCTACTCTTCTTGTTCTAGTCTTCTTCTTGTTCTACTCTTCTTGTTCTAGTCTTCTTATTCTAGTCACCTATTTCTAATTTTTCTTATTTTGCCATTTTGCAGATTTCATTATGTGCTGGATGGAGTGCTTGTTCTACTCTTCTTGTTCTAGTCTTCTTATTCTAGTCTTCTTATTCTAGTCACCTTAGCTATGGAGTGCTTGTTTATGTATGGATGGAACTTGTTTATGTATGAATTGATGGATGGAACTTGCTTATGTAATATGTATGGATGGAACTTGCTTATGTATTAATGGATTGAACTTGCTTATGTATGAATGTATGGAACTTATGTGCTGGATATATGTGATATGAATGCCTGTGAAATATATCTATATATGTCATATATATTTGCTGTGAAAATTGTTGGATTTAATAAAAAACAGAAAAAAGAGCCAATATGCAGGCTCTTTGCCGTCTGCCACCGATGGCAACGGGCTCTTTGCCGTCCGCCGCGGACGGCAAAGAAGCCACGTGACATCCAGCTGTGCTTCCTGGGAGCTGACCCATTTGGTCAGTTTGCCTACAGTGGCAGACGGCAAAGAGTAAACGATTTTGCCGTCAGCGGCGGACGGCAAAGGCCTGCCATGTAGTGACGTGTAGATGACATCATACGGCGGACGACAAAGACACTAGAAAGTTTGCCGTCTGCCGCGGACGGCAAAGGCCTGCCGTTAGCCACTTAACGGACTGACAGCGCAATTATTGCCGTCCGCTCTCTTTGCCGTCCGCGGCAGACGGCAAAGGGCCTTTGCCGTCCGCGGCAGACGGCAAAGGGCCTTTGCCGTCAGCCGCCAGGAAGCAGACGGCAAAGTAGCTCTTTACCGTAGCCTACTTTGCCGGAGCCTTTTGCCGTCTGCGGCTGACGGCAAAGGTCTTTGCCGTCCGCCGTTCATGCCTTTGCCGTCCGCCGTGGCAGACGGCAAAATAGCTGATTCCTGTAGTGGATGTGCCTCAAAAATTCAAGGTCATGAGTCTGATTGTGGAGACAATCAAGAGGACAGCTGCTGACCAAAAGAGATCTTGTGGGTATGCTCCACACATTCAGGTGCTCATCAACTCCAAGATGGGCACAGGCACTTACTTGTTGGACAAGGAGCATCTACCTCTGTATCCTGAATTTGAAGACAACAAAGTTGTGATGAATGAGGATGAACCTTCATTAGCACAAGCACAAGAGAAGAGAGCTAAAGCTAAGGCATAGAAAAATGCAAAGATGCCCAGTGTAGAGGAAGCATCTTAGGTGTTCCTGAAGAGCAAGCAAGATCAGCTAGCATATCTGATACAATCTACTTTGAGGATTGAGAAGGGCTTGGCCACCCTGACTCAGAATCAGGAGAGCTGGGAGAGGATCATCGAAACAAAATTTTATGATCTTGATCTGAAGGTTACTGAGATTCAGACAGCAGTTGAGCAGCTCCAGGAAGAAGTAGAAGAGAGGAAAGGGAAGGCAACTATAGATGCTTTTCAGCGAGTGCCAAGAGGTCAGAGGTCTGCTGCAGTGCCAGTACCAGATATTAGAGCTACATCGCCAGCACCAGCAGCTACAGCTTCAGTGCCACCTCCAGCAGCCACTCCACCAGCTCCAACTACATCAACTGATGCCTTCGTCCTTGGAGTTCTCTCTACACCACCTCCCGAAGACCAAGCCTGAGAGACGCATAGCACTATGCATTTTTGAACTTTTTGGTTACTTGTTGCCAAAGGGGGAGAAATGTATAGATCATAGGCTTCGAGAGAGAGTGTTTTGCTTCTTTGTCTCTCTTTCTTTTGGTTGAACTTTATTGTGTGCTTGGTTGATACTCTATGTCTGTGTGAGATACTTGTTTGATCATGTGTTTGATCATATGCTACTTCAATGCTTGCTTGTATGATATTATCTCTTATATCCCATATATTATCATTCACTTTGCTTGGTGATGAGTGCATGCTTTTAATTTCCATCATTTTGAGCGCTCCACCAAGATGTATGTGACATGGAAGAGTAACCCATGATCCTAATCAATTATGCATTTGCATTCAAAAGCAAATTTTAAATAATGCACAAATTTAGGGGGAGCTCTTGCTTATCACATACTTCTCAAAGCGATGATGTAATTCAATCTTATGATCATTTGTCGAAGCTTTGATCTATATGTTCTCATCAATTACCAAAAAGGGGGAGATTGAAAGTGCAACTATCCCTGGGTGGTTTTGGTAATGCCTAACAACATATAGCTCATTCAGCTAATGCTATTTCAAGATAAATATTTCAGGAAAGCTCAATGATTGGCATGGCATGGATTAGAAATGTGGACCCCTCAAAATACTAAGGACAAATGATTGGCTCAAGATCTAAAGCTCAGGACTCTACATTTTACTTTTAGTGATCCAAGATCACATTGAGTCCATAGGAAAAGCCAATACTATTAAAAGGGGATGAGGTGTTGCTTAATGGGTTGCTTGCTCAAATGCTTAGTGATATGCTCCGAAAACCCTCAACCACTTTCTCATATCCACATATGTCCCAAACCAAAAGGCAAACTCGGCCCCACCAAAACATTCTATCCGGCGCCACCGAGTTCATTTGACATAGCCACTGCCACAAACCCTAGTCACTTCGGTCTCACCGATAGGGATCTCGGTATCACTGAGATGGGATTGCAAACTCTCTGTTTCCCTTCGTAACGTTTCGGTCCAACCGAGATGAGCGATCGGTCGCACCGAGTTTGCAATGCAAACTCTTTGTTTCTCCTTCATAATGTTTCGGTCTCACCGAGATGAGCGAATCGGTCCCACCGAGTTTGCCTGATCAACTCTCTGGTTAGCTTATTACCAAAATTGGTCCCACCGAGTTTGTGTAATCGGTCTCACCGAGATTACGTTATGCCCTAACCCTAATGAAATCGGTCCCACCGAGTTGACATGTCGGGCCCACCGAATATCCTAACGTTCACATTTTGAACTAAATCGGTCTGACCGAGTTTCATTATTCGGTCGCACCGAGTTTGGTGATTTGTGTGTAACGGTTAGATTTTGTGTGGAGGCTATATATACCCCTCCACCCACTCTTCATTGGTGGAGAGAGCCATCAGAACATGCCTACACTTACAGCATACATTTTCTGAGAGAGAACCACCTACTCATGTGTTGAGGTCAAGATATTCCATTCCAACCATATGAATCTTGATCTCTAGCCTTCTCCAAGTTGCTTTCCACTCAAATCATCTTTCCACCAAATCAAAATCCATGAGAGAGAGTTGAGTTTTGGGCAGACTATCATTTGAAGCACAAGAGCAAGGAGTTCATCATCAACACACCATCTATTACCTTTTGGAGAGTGGTGTCTCCTAGATTGGTTAGGTGTCACTTGGGAGCCTCCGTCAAGATTGTGGAGTTGAACCAAGGAGTTTGTACGGGCAAGGAGATCGCCTACTTCGTGAAGATCTACCCTAGTGAGGCAAGTCCTTCGTGGGTGATGGCCATGGTGGGATAGACAAGGTTGCTTCTTCGTGGACCCTTCGTGGGTGGAGCCCTCTGTGGACTCGCGCAACCGTTACCCTTCGTGGGTTGAAGTCTCCATCAACGTGGATGTACGATAGCACCACCTGTCGGAACCACGCCAAAAATCTATGTGTCTACATTGCGTTTGCTCCCTCCAAACTCCTCCCTTTACCTTCATGTGCAATGTTTTACATTCCGCTGCTATACTCTTAGACTTGCATGTGTAGGTTGTTTGCTTGACTAGTGCTAAGTTGCTAAAATCTGGCAAGACTTAAAATTGGGAAAATGCTCGATTTTTATTTGGTCAAGTAGTCTATGTTGGGGATCGTTGCTGAATTTTAAAATTTTCTACGCATCACCAAGATCCATCTATGGAGTTTACTAGCAACGAGAAGGAAGGACTGCATCTACATACCCTTGTAGATCGCGAGCGGAAGCGTTCAAGCGAACGGGGTTGATGGAGTCGTACTCGTCGTGATCCAAATCACCGATGACTGAGCGCCGAACGGACGGCACCTCCGCGTTCAACACATGTACGGAGCAGCGACGTCTCCTCCTTCTTGATCCAGCAAGGGGGAAGGAGAGGTTGATGGAGATCCAGCAGCACGACGGCGTGGTGGTGGAAGTAGCGGGGATCCCGGCAGGGCTTCGCCAAGCGCAAGCGGGAGGGAGAGGTGTCACGGGAGGGAGAGGGAGGCGCCAGGGGCTAGGGTATAGCAACCCTCCCTCCCAACCTTTATATAGGCCCCCTGGGGGAGCGCCGGCCCCTGGGATCCCATCTACAGGGGGCGGCGGCGGCCAAGGGGGGGGACTTCCCCCCCAAGTCAGGTGGGGCGCCCCCCACCCCCAGGGTTTCCAACCCTAGGCGCAGGGGGAGGCCCATGGGGGGCGCACCAGCCCACCAGGGGCTGGTTCCCCTCCCACTTCAGCCCATGGGGCCCTTCGGGATTGGTGGCCCCACCCGGTGGACCCCTGGGACCCTTCCGGTGGTCCCGGTACAATACCGGTAACCACCGAAACTTTCCCGGTGGCTGAAACTGGACTTCCTATATATAATTCTTTATCTCCGGACCGTTTCGGAACTCCTCCTGACGTCCGCGATCTCATCCGGGACTCCGAACAACTTTCGGATTTCCGCATACTAATATCTCTACAACCCTAGCGTCACTGAACCTTAAGTGTGTAGACCCTACGGGTTCGGGAGACATGCAGACATGACCGAGACGCCTCTCCGGTCAATAACCAACAGCGGGATCTGGATACCCATGTTGGCTCCCACATGTTCCACGATGATCTCATCGGATGAACCACGATGTCGAGGATTCAATCAATCCCGTATACAATTCCCTTTGTCAATCGGTACGTTACTTGCCCGAGATTCGATCGTCGGTATCCCAATACCTTGTTCAATCTCGTTACCGGCAAGTCACTTTACTCGTGCCGTAATGCATGATCCCGTGACTAACTCCTTAGTCACATTGAGCTCATTATGATGGTGCATTACCGAGTGGGCCTAGAGATACCTCTCCGTCATACGGAGTGACAAATCCCAGTCTCGATCCGTGCCAACCCAACGGACACTTTCGGAGATACCCGTAGTGCACCTTTATAGTCACCCAGTTACGTTGTGACGTTTGGCACACCCAAAGCACACCTACGGCATCCGGGAGTTGCACGATCTCATGGTCTAAGGAAATGATACTTGACATTGAAAAAGCTCTAGCAAACGAACTACACGATCTTTGTGCTATGCTTAGGATTGGGTCTTGTCCATCACATCATTCTCCTAATGATGTGATCCCGTTATCAATGACATCCAATGTCCATAGTCAGGAAACCATGACTATCCGTTGATCAACGAGCTAGTCAACTAGAGGCTCACTAGGGACATGTTGTGGTCTATGTATTCACACATGTATTACGATTTCCGGATAACACAATTATAGCATGAATAATAGACAATTATCATGAACAAGGAAATATAATAATAACCATTTTATTATTGCCTCTAGGGCATATTTCCAACTGTCTCCCACTTGCACTAGAGTCAATAATCTAGTTACATTGTGATGAATCGAACACCCATAGAGTTCTGGTGTTGATCATGTTTTGCTCTAGGGAGAGGTTTAGTCAACGGATCTGCTACATTCAGGTCCGTATGTACTTTACAAATATCTATGTCTCCATTCTGAACACTTTCACGAATGGAGTTGAAGCGACGCTTGATATGCCTGGTCTTCCTATGAAACCTGGGCTCCTTGGCAAGGGCAATAGCTCCAGTGTTGTCACAGAAGAGAGTCATCAGGCCCGACGCATTGGGAATCACCCCTAGGTCGGTAATGAACTCCTTCATCCAGATTGCTTCTTGCGCTGCCTCTGAGGCTGCCATGTACTCCGCTTCATATGTAGATCCCCCCACGACGCTTTGCTTGCAACTGCACCAGCTTACTGCCCCTTCATTCAAAATATACACGTATCCGGTTTGTGACTTCGAGTCATCCAGATCTGTGTCGAAGCTAGCGTTGACGTAACCCTTTACGACGAGCTCTTCGTCACCTCCATAAACGAGAAACATATCCTTAGTCCTCTTCAGGTACTTCAGGATATTCTTGACCGCTGTCCAGTGTTCCATGCCGGGATTACTTTGGTACCTTCCTACCAAACTTACGGCAAGGTTTACATCAGGTCTGGTACACAGCATGGCATACATAATAGACCCTATGGCCGAGGCATAGGGGATGACACTCATCTTTTCTCTATCTTCAGCCGTGGTCGGGCATTGAGCCGTGCTCAATTGCACACCTTGCAATATAGGCAAGAACCCCTTCTTGGACTGATCCATATTGAACTTCTTCAATACCTTGTCAAGGTACGTACTCTGTGAAAGACCAATGAGGCGTCTTGATCTATCTCTATAGATCTTGATGCATAATATATAAGCAGCTTCTCCAAGGTCCTTCATTGTAAAACACTTATTCAAGTAGGCCTTTATACTTTCCAAGAATTCTATATCATTTCCCATCAATAGTATGTCATCCACATATAATAAGAGAAATGCTACAGAGCTCCCACTCACTTTCTTGTAAACACAGGCTTCTCCATAAGTCTGTGTAAACCCAAACGCTTTGATCATCTCATCAAAACGAATGTTCCAACTCCGAGATGCTTGCACCAGCCCATAGATGGAGCGCTGGAGCTTGCATACCTTGTTAGCATTCTTAGGATCGACAAAACCTTCCGGCTGCATCATATACAATTCTTCCTTAAGAAAGCCGTTAAGGAATGCCGTTTTGACGTCCATCTGCCATATCTCATAATCATAGAATGCGGCAATTGCTAACATGATTCGGACGGACTTCAGCTTCGCTACGGGTGAGAAACTCTCATCGTAGTCAACCCCTTGAACTTGTCGATAACCCTTAGCGACATGTCGAGCCTTATAGATGGTCACATTACCATCCGCGTCTGTCTTCTTCTTAAAGATCCATTTATTTTCTATGGCTCGCCGATCATCGGGCAAGTCAGTCAAAGTCCATACTTCGTTTTCATACATGGATCCTATCTCGGATTTCATGGATTCTAGCCATTTGTCGGAATCCGGGCCCGCCATCGCTTCTTCATAGTTCGAAGGTTCACCGTTGTCTAACAACATGATTTCCAGGACAGGGTTGCCGTACCACTCTGGTGCGGAACGTGTCCTTGTGGCCCTTCGAAGTTCAGCAGTAACTTGATCCGAAGCTTCATGATCATCATCATTAACTTCCTCCCCAGTCGGTGTAGGCACCACAGGAACATCTTCCCGTGCTGCGCTACTTTCCGGTTCGGAAGGGGCGACTATCACCTCATCAAGTTCCACTTTCCTCCCACTTAATTCTTTAGAGAGAAACTCTTTCTCCAGAAAGGACCCGTTCTTGGAAACAAAGATCTTGCCTTCGGATCTGAGGTAGAAGGTATACCCAATGGTTTCCTTAGGGTATCCTATGAAGACGCATTTTTCCGACTTGGGTTCGAGCTTTTCAGGTTGAAGTTTCTTGACATAAGCATCGCATCCCCAAACTTTTAGAAACGACAGCTTAGGTTTCTTCCCAAACCATAATTCATACGGTGTCGTCTCAACGGATTTCAACAGAGCCCTATTTAAAGTGAATGCGGCAGTCTCTAAAGCATAGCCCCAAAATGAGAGCGGTAGATCGGTAAGAGACATCATAGATCGCACCATATCCAATAGAGTGCGATTACGACGTTCGGACACACCATTTCGCCGAGGTGTTCCAGGCGGCGTGAGTTGTGAAACGATTCCACATTTCCTTAAGTGCGTACCAAATTCATGACTTAAATATTCTCCCCCACGATCTAATCGTAAGAACTTTATTTTCCTGTCACGTTGATTCTCAACCTCACTCTAAAATTCCTTGAACTTTTCAAAGGTTTCAGACTTGTGTTTCATTAGGTAGACATACCCATATCTACTTAAGTCATCAGTGAGAGTGAGAACATAACGATAGCCACCGCGAGCCTCAACACCCATTGGACCGCACACATCGGTATGTATGATTTCCAATAAGTTGGTTGCTCGCTCCATTGTTCCGGAGAACGGAGTCTTGGTCATCTTACCCATGAGGCATGGTTCGCACGTGTCAAATGATTCGTAATCAAGAGACTCCAAAAGTCCATCTGCATGGAGCTTCTTCATGCGCTTGACACCAATGTGACCAAGGCGGCAGTGCCACAAGTATGTGGGACTATCGTTATCAGCTTTACATCTTTTGGTATTCACACTATGAATATGTGTAACATCACATTCGAGATTCATTAAGAATAAACCATTGACCAGCGGGGCATGACCATAAAACATATCTCATATAAATAGAACAACCATTATTCTCGGATTTAAATGAGTAGCCATCTCGAATTAAACGAGATCCTGATACAATGTTCATGCTCAAAGCTGGCACTAAATAACAATTATTGAGGTTTAAAACTAACCCCGTAGGTAAATGTAGAGGCAGTGTGCCGACGGCGATCACATCGACCTTGGAACCATTCCCGACGCGCATCGTCACCTCGTCCTTCGCCAGTCTCCGCTTATTCCGCAGCTCCTATTTTGAGTTACAAATATGAGCAACCGCACCGGTATCAAATACCCAGGAGCTACTATGAGTACGGGTAAGGTACACATCAATTACATGTATATCACATATACCTTTGGTGTTGCCGGCCTTCTTGTCCGCTAAGTATTTGGGGCAGTTCCGCTTCCAGTGACCACTTCCCTTGCAATAAAAGCACTCAGTCTCAGGCTTGGGTCCATTCTTTGACTTCTTCCTGGCAACTGGCTTACCGGGCGCGGCAACTCCCTTGCCGTCCTTCTTGAAGTTCTTCTTACCCTTGCCTTCCTTGAACTTAGTGGTTTTATTCACCATCAACACTTGCTGTTCCTTTTTGATCTCCACCTCCACTAATTTTAGCATTGAATATACCTCAGGAATGGTCTTTTCCATCCCCTGCATATTGAAGTTCATCACAAAGCTCTTGTAGCTTGGTGGAAGCGACTGAAGGATTCTGTCAATGACCGCGTCATCCGGGAGATTAACTCCCAGCTGAGACAAGCGGTTGTGTAACCCAGACATTCTGAGTATGTGCTCACTAACATAACTATTTTCCTCCATTTTACAGCTGAAGAACTTGTCGGAGACTTCATATCTCTCGACCCGGGCATGAGCTTGGAAAACCAGTTTCAGCTCTTCGAACATCTCATATGCTCCATGTTTCTCAAAACGCTTTTGGAGACCCGGTTCTAAGCTGTAAAGCATGCCGCACTGAACGAGGGAGTAATCATCAGCACGTGATTGCGAAGCGTTCATAACGCCTTGGTTCTCTGGGATTGGTGCTTCACCTAGCGGTGCTTCTAGGACATAATCTTTCTTGGCAGCTATGAGGATGATCCTCAGGTTCCGGACCCAGTCCGTATAGTTGCTGCCATCATCTTTCAGCTTGGTTTTCTCTAGGAACGCGTTGAAGTTGAGGACAACGTGGGCCATTTGATCTACAAGACATATTGTAAAGATTTTAGACTAAGTTCATGATAATTAAGTTCATCTAATCAAATTATTCAATGAACTCCCACTCAGATAGACATCCCTCTAGTCATCTAAGTGAAACATGATCCGAGTTAACTAGGCTGTGTCCGATCATCACGTGAGACGGACTAGTCAAGATCGGTGAACATCTCCATGTTGATCGTATCTTCTATACGACTCATGCTCGACCTTTCGGTCTTCCGTGTTCCGAGGCCATGTCTGTACATGCTAGGCTCGTCAAGTCAACCTAAGTGTATTGCTGTGTTCCCAGGCCATGTCTGTACATGCTAGGCTCGTCAACACCCGTTGTATGCGAACGTTAGAATCTATCACACCCGATCATCACGTGGTGCTTCAAAACAACGAACCTTCGCAACGGTGCACTGTTAGGGGGAACACTTTCTTGAAATTATTATAAGGGATCATCTTACTTACTACCGTCGTTCTAAGCAAATAAGATGCAAAACATGATAAACATCACATGCAATCAAATAGTGACATGATATGGCCAATATCATTCTGCTCCTTTGATCTCCATCTTCGGGGCGCCATGATCATCTTCGTCACCGGCATGACACCATGATCTCCATCATTGTGTCTTCATGAAGTTGTCACGCCAACGATTACTTCTACTTCTATGGCTAACGTGTTTAGCAATAAAGTAAAGTAATTTACATGGCGTTATTCAATGACACGCAGGTCATATAAATAATAAAGACAACTCCTATGGCTCCTGCCGGTTTTCATACTCATCGACATGCAAGTCGTGATTCCTATTACAAGAATATGATCAATCTCATACATCACATATATCATTCATCACATCTTCTGGCCATATCACATCACAAGGCACATGCTGCAAAAACAAGTTAGATGTCCTCTAATTGTTGTTGCAAGTTTTTACGTGGCTTCTATAGGTCTCTAGCAAGAACGTTTCTTACCTACGTAAAACCACAACGTGATATGCCAATTTCTATTTACCCTTCATAAGGACCCTTTTCATCGAATCCGTTCCGACTAAAGTGGGAGAGACAGACACCCGCTAGCCACCTTATGCAACTAGTGCATGTCAGTCGGTGGAACCTGTCTCACGTAAGCGTACGTGTAAGGTCGGTCCGGGCCGCTTCATCCCACAATACCGCCGAAACAAGATAAGACTAGTAGTGGCAAGAAAAATTGACAACATCTACGCCCACAACTGCTTTGTGTTCTACTCGTGCATAGTAACTACGCATAGGCCTGGCTCATGATGCCACTGTTGGGGATCGTTGCTGAATTTTAAAATTTTCTATGCATCACCAAGATCCATCTATGGAGTTTACTAGCAACGAGAAGGAAGGAGTGCATCTACATACCCTTGTAGATCACGAGCGGAAGCGTTCAAGTGAACGGGGTTGATGGAGTCGTACTCGTCGTGATCCAAATCACAGATGACCGAGCGCCGAACGGACGGCACCTCCGCGTTCAACACACGTACGGAGCAGCGACGTCTCCTCCTTATTGATCCAGCAAGGGGGAAGGAGAGGTTGATGGAGATCCAGCAGCACAACGGCGTGGTGGTGGAAGTAGCGGGGATCCCGGCAGGGCTTCGCCAAGCGCAAGCGGGAGGGAGTGGTGTAACGCCCACGATGCGGCTATATCTCCCACGTGTCGAGGCACGACTTAGAGGCATAACCGCATAGTGGTTTTGTCGCAAGAAGGGTCATCTTCACACAATCCCATGTAATGAACAAGAATGGGATAAAGAGTTGGCTTACAATCGCCACTTCACACAATACATGAATATAATTCATACATCATCCAAAATACAATCATAAAGACCGACTACGGTCAAAATCCAGATGAAAATAAGACAAACCCAAATGCTAGATCCCCGATCGTCCCAACTGGGCTCCACTACTGATCATCAGGAAAAGACACATAGTAACGACCACGTTCCTCGTCGAATTCCCACTTGAGATCGACCCCATCATCTGCACTGGCATCGTCGGCACCTGCAACTGTTTTGGTAGAATCTATGAGTCACGAGGACTCAGCAATCTCACACCCGCGAGATCAAGACTATTTAAGCTTATAGGAAAGGAAGGTGTAATAAGGTGGAGCTGCAGCGGCAATAAGCATATATGGTGGCTAGCATACGCAAGAAAGAGCGAGAAGAGAAGCAATGGAACGGTCGTCGTCTAGCAATGACCAAGAAGTGATCCTGAACCCCTACTTACGTCATACATAACACAGACCGTGTTCACTTCCCGGACTCCGCCGAGAAGAGACCATCACGGCTACACACACAGTTGATGTATTTTAACTGGGTCAAGTGACAAGTTCTCTACAACCGGACATTAACAAATTCCCATCTGCCTCATAACCGCGAGCATGGCTTTCGAAAGATATTACCCTGCAGGGGTGTCCCAACTTAGCCCATTATAAGCTCTCACGGTCAACGAAGGATAAACCTTCTCCCGGAAAGACCCGATCAGTCTCGGAATCCTGGTTTACAAGACATTTCGACAATGGTAAAACAAGACCGGCAAAGCCGCCCGAATGTGCCGACAAATCCCGATAGGAGCTGCACATATCTCGTTCTCAGGGCACACCGGATGAGCAGTCCGTACAACTAAAACCAATCCTCGAGTTTCCCCAAGGTGGCGCTGCAAAGGGCTCTAGTTTGGACCAGCACTCAGAGGAACACTGGCCCGGGGGTTTAAAATAAAGATGACCCTCGGGCTCTAGAAAACCCGGGGGAAAAAGGCTTAGGTGGCAAATGGTAAAACCAAGGTTGGGCCTTGCTGGAGGAGTTTTATTCAAGGCGAACTGTCAAGGAGGTCCCATAAATCACCCGACCGCGTAAGGAACGCAAACTCAAGGAACATAATCCCGGTATATCAGTAACTAGGGTGGCAAGAGTGGAACAAAACACCAGGCATAAGGCCGAGCCTTCCACCCTTTACCAAATATATATAGATGCATTAATTAAATAAGAGATATTGTGATATCCCAACATATCCATGTTCCGACATGGAACAAACTTCAACTTCACCTGCAACTAGCAACGCTATAAGAGGGGCTGAGCAAAAGCGGTAACTTAGCCAAACAACGGTTTGCTAGGAAAGGATGGTTAGAGGCTGACATGGCAAAATGGGAGACATGATATAGCAAGCGATAGGTAGCGTAGCATGGCAATAGAGCGAACAACTAGCAAAGCAAAGATAGAAGTGATTTCGAGGGGTGGTCATCTTGCCTGCAAGATTCTCAGAGTTGTCGAAAGCTTGATCCTCGTAAGCGTACTCAACAGGTTCCTCGTTCATGAACTCGTCTCCCGGCTCTACCCAAGACAAGAACACAAACAAACGGAACCACAATCAACAACGAGAAATGCACAAGCAACATGATGCAAAACATGTATGATATGCGAGATATGATATGCGATGCATATGCGTGCTCCGGAAGGAAAATGATGAACATGGGAGTAACTTGGCAAACCAAGAATGCCACTGGAAAGATGAGATGATTTCGGTAGAAATCGATATAAAGATCACCGGAATCGGATGCACGGTTTGCAAATGGCAAGCAAAACAAGAATGACGCGAATCTGCGATAAACAGCATGATAGCACTTAAAATGCAACAAGCAACAATGCTACAGCACTCCAACGTAGCAACAAAGCATATGGCAGTAATCTACAGGAGATGCTTGACAAAAGATGAACACTGATCTACGGCTAGATCACACCATATCAAGCTCAAACAAGCATGGCAAAAGTGCAAAAGATAACAGGTTCACAGACTTAGTGAAAAACTGGACATGGCAGTAAACAGCATCAGGTAGCAAAGTTCAGAGCACGAAATCTACATGCTACAGGAACTTAACATAGCAAAACAAGGCATGACAGTATTCTACTAAAAGCACATGACAAAAGTCCCTTACTGACCATAAGCCTCTTAGCAGAAAACAGAGCATGGCAGAAACAATAATATGTAGGCCTCTTAGCGAGCTTGATGCACTCAATACAGAGCAATGCACTACAAACCAATCACACCTACAACAAGATGGCATGTTTATGAAGCTCTCCATGGCAAAAACAATTGCATAGCATGTACGGATCAACTACAATAAGCTTGGCAAAATTGCATATCATGTCAAGAATCTGCCAGAAATATTTTATAGCAAAAGGAGAGCAAGATTGAGTCATGCTATGGCACTCCATGATTGCAAACAATTGCAGGAATGGATCAATTACAACTATAGCTACAAAACATCCTTACTGAACATCTCCAAAATATGCATGGATCTCTCTGTAGCATCAAGTTTACATGGCAACAAAATAATAGCAGACAAGGACTTTGAGAAATCACCAAGTCCCTGAAATCAGAAACATTACGGAGCCTACTTTGCATGCTTGTGCTAGTCACCACAGAGATCACAAAAATACATGGACTACACCACTGGAAAGACGGCATGGCATACTTCAAAACACATGTAGAGCTCATGCCCATAAGATTCACAGATTTAAAGATACAAAAATGACAAATCTCCAAGTTCTGATAAGAATCAGAGAATAACAGCAACTAGCCCTCTTCCAACAGAAATTTGGGTATCAAGATGACCTCTAATGAACATGGTGCAATTGAACAAAATGTAGAGCATCATGAGACGAACAATTTGACATATTACACGTACGAATCGGAGCTACATGCAAGAAGTTACGCACTGAGGAACATGAGCACTTGCTATAGATTTTAGAGGACTTGGAGAAATTTCCGAGGAAGGAGAGGGGAAAGTCAACGCGCTCACCAGATCCAATCGGGCTCAGGAACTCGCCGGCCGGCGACGGGGAAGGAGAGGAAGGCGGCGGGGAGGCGCGGTCCGGCGAGGGGAGTCGCGGAGGGCGGCCGGAGGGGAGTGGCACGCGGCGGCGGTCGCCGGTGCCCGCGAGGCGGCGGGGCGGCGGGCGTGGCGCGCGGCGGCGATGGCCGGTGCCGGCGAGGCGGCGGGGACGCCGGCGAGTGGCGGGGCGGGGGAGACGGCCGCGGGCGACGGGAGGCGGCGGGGCACGGCGTACGGGCCGCGGGGGCCTCGCGCGGGCCTCGCGGGCCGGCGGCGGGGCGCGCGGCGGCGTGCCACGTGGCGCGCGCCGATAGGCTGCGGGCGGCGGCGGAGATATGTCCGGCCCCTGGCGGACGTGTCCGGCGGCGCGGAGGAGCGGGTTAGGGTTTGATCTCCGAGCGTTTTTCAGGGGAGATGCATATTTATAGGTAGAGGGAGCTAGGAGGCTCCAAATGAGGTGCGGTTTTCGCCCACACGATCGTGATCGAACGACCTAGAGCATGGAAGAGAGTTTGGTGGGTTTTGGGCTGGTTTTTGAGGGGTTTTTGCTGGACACTCAAATGGTCTTTATGGATGCCCGGTTAACCGTTGGAGTACCAAACGATCTCCAAATGGAACGAAACTTGACCGGTGGTCTCCGGGTGGTATAATAAGGCCACTTGACAAGCCTCGGTCCATTCCGAGAAAGTTTGACACCCGCACACGAAAGAAAACAAGAGGGGTGCGCCGGAGGAGATAGGAGCGCCGGATTGCAAAACGGACAACGGGGAAAATGCTCGGATGCATGAGACGAACACGTATGCAAATGCAACGCGCATGATGACATGATATGAAAATGCATGACATGACAAAATGCAAAACGAAAGACAAAACCCGACCACGGAGGGAATATCATAACACATAGCCGGAAATGGCAAGAGTCGGAGTTACAAATATGGAAAGTTACATCCGGGGTGTTACACAGGGGGAGGCCCATGGGGGGCGCACCAGCCCACCAGGGGCTGGTTCCCCTCCCACTTCAGCCCATGGGGCCCTCCGGGATAGGTGGCCCCATCCGGTGGACCCCCGGGACCCTTCCGGTGGTCCCGGTACAATACCGATAACCCCCGAAACTTCCCCGGTGGCTGAAACTGGACTTCCTATATATAATTCTTTACCTCCGGACAATTCCGGAACTCCTCATGACGTCCGGGATCTCATCCGGGACTCCGAACAACTTTCGGATTTCCGCATACTAATATCTCTACAACCCTAGCGTCACCGAACCTTAAGTGTGTAGACCCTACGGGTTCGGGAGACATGCAGACATGACCGAGACGCCTCTCCGGTCAATAACCAACAGCGGGATCTGGATACCCATGTTGGCTCCCACATGTTCCATGATGATCTCATCGGATGAACCACGATGTCGAGGATTCAATCAATCACGTATACAATTCCCTTTGTCAATCGGTACGTTACTTGCCCGAGATTCAATCGTCGGTATCCCAATACCTTGTTCAATCTCGTTACCGGCAAGTCACTTTACTCGTAATGTAATGCATGATCCCGTGACTAACTCCTTAGTCACATTGAGCTCATTATGATGATGCATTACCGAGTGGGCCCAGAGATACCTCTCCGTCATACGGAGTGACAAATCGTAGTGCACCTTTATAGTCACCCAGTTACGTTGTGACGTTTGGCACACCCAAAGCACTCCTACGGCATCCGGGAGTTGCACGATCTCATGGTCTATGGAAATGATACTTGACATTGAAAAAGCTCTAGCAAACGAACTACACGATCTTTGTGCTATGCTTAGGATTGGGTCTTGTCCATCACATCATTCTCCTAATGATGTGATCCCGTTATCAATGACATCCAATGTCCATAGTCAGGAAACCATGACTATCCGTTGATCAACGAGCTAGTCAACTAGAGGCTCACTAGGGACATGTTGTGGTCTATGTATTCACACATGTATTACGATTTCCGGATAACACAATTATAGCATGAATAATAGACAATTATCATGAACAAGGAAATATAATAATAACCATTTTATTATTGCCTCTAGGGCATATTTCCAACAGTCTAATCACCCCCCTCTAGACATACTTTCGATCCTACACAAATAGCCCATTTTATGGCTCGATAACTCACGGCCCGTTAGGGCCTACCCGAAATCGGCTCAACAACGTCATGTGGGCCGTCGAATATAACACCAGCCCATTTCACTTTCGGCCCATCTATGACCCACGACGTCTTTTGGTCCATATGAGGCCTTTCATATCTTTAGGCCCTTTAGAGGCCCACGATGACTCTAGCCCAGAATGAACAGTAAATTTCTTTGTAGCCGTTAACGACCCATGATTCACATGGGCTGTTTCCAGCCCGTGTTAGCTTTCGGCCTACTGACGGCCCATACGTTCTTGGGCTCCTTTCTGGCCCTCGATTACTTTCGGCCCGTTACTGGCCTGTTCCCCTAATGGGCCAAATTCGGCCCGTGGCCAGAGTCGACCCGTTTGTGGACTGTTAACCTGTTGTGCCGTTTCCAGCCCGTCCTATATTCTGGTCCATTAACGACCCGTTATGCCTGTGACAGAATTAAGCCTTTGCTATCCTCCGGCCTATTAACAACCCGTTACTGTGCTGGGCTGGTACCAATTACGCCCGTTTACGGCCCATGTAGACCCATTTATCCGACGGCCTGAGGCCCACCGATTCTACGGCCCTATTGGAGGCCCATTTATCGACGGCCCATAGGAGGCCCATGCATCCTACGGCCTGTAGCAGGGTCAAGGTTACCACGGTCCGTATATGGACCATGGTTGTTGCGGCCACTAGCAAACTAGGGAAAAAGAAGACTAGGAAATAAATAAGCCCGAAACTAACGCTAGGCTATTAAGGCGATCGCACAGATTACATCCACTGGGCATCAAAGATCGCCACCAGTGCAAATATAGGGAACACCCTACACTATACAAAAATGGCTTGTTGTTTTCTTCAGCCGGTGGCTGCCCGTTAAGAACAAATTTTGTATCGCAACAAAACATATTACAACTATAAAACAAAAAGGTTGGCATAAAAGTTAACAGTCTGGCAGATAAATGCACCACCAGAAGTTCAGAAGCTCAGTTCATTTGACCTGACTGTTACATTTTCATGTTGTATTGTCCGATGGATCACCATAACCTTCGCCTTCATTTCTCCTAGGCTCCTGAACAACATAGCAAATGTCAGATAGTCTGGTTTCAAAACCATGCACATATTGACAACATCGAACAATGTCTGTCCTTGTTTCACAAAGGGTCTCTGTTAGGGAATGGACTTGTGTCTGGAGCGCAGATATAATAACATAGTTTTGAGCTTGCATATCTTGATCATGAGGCAGTTTGAACGAGATTGCCTTAACAACCAACCTCGTATTATGCAGGAACATGCTTTTGGCACTGTTAGTGGACAGGTACTGACCCACTGCAGCAAGAGCTGACATTGTGGTTATATTTGCCTCGCCACCTTCAGAAGGTGGCGGTTCCACCATTTTTTCCATAGCTTGCTGAAAAGTTGAGTTTTTACATTAGTAGTACCAAAACAGATGATATTAAGGAGGCAGCAAAACCAAACAAAATAGCTTTGGTCTATATACATAACTTATTCTAGTGAATCCATGTAAAATATTAGTTGTATTTTACTGCAAAGTACATAATAAAACCAGGTTCCAAACATATGACTATGTATCATGGCTAATGTATTGTCTATTTCTTCACATTGTATTGACAACTAAGGATCAAGAGAAAAAGTTTATAATACGGTAAGCATAGTATGACATCATTCATATCGCAAAACAACTGAGAACAGACAAACAGACAATTGTAACGTTGTGTGGGCAAGTCCAGCATGGAACTAGATTACAGATCAAGATCAAAGGAACATCACTCCTCTCTTTTAAACCTTGTATGGTGCAATGATACACTAAGACAATTGTGTATAAAATTGAAAAAAGTAATAGACATTGGCTGCAAACCATGCAGTTCAAGGCACAAGTCAGAGTAAGTAGTAGTTAAAAGGCATGAGGATTAAGGACTTACAACAGCGGCTTTGACTGGTGTAGTCATGTCCTTCGTCTTGCTGGTGTGACAGTCCTTGAAGATTTCCACAGCATTTGGTTCAGGTACTTTTTGGTCCTTGCGGGCTTTCCTCTGCATCTGGAACAAGTCAATATAGATCTGATAATATGGTACAGCGAAAAGAGTGAAACAACAGCTAATTACAAGAGCTTCGCAGTGTGCAATATAGCTATGAGATCTTGTCGTCTGTTGGAATTTCACTTTCATACGGTTGGCCTTGTTCTTTGAACAGTTCACCTACAAGAAGATAGATTCGTGTGGCACATGCGTAAATAGGACTTCAACATGTGATTTGATCACATATATATAATGTACCTGATACTTTGGATCAGACCAGTGTTTAACAAGGCCTCTCCAGTCTTTATCCGATATTATTTTCCACTAGAGATGTTTTTTTATAGAAAGACTGTAAGGAACCCCCTATAGTATAATTGGTGCAACAAACCCAAATTGCAAGTACCATGCCTTGAACCTGGGTGGGTGGGAAGGCATCAACCCCTTCCCACCACTAGAGATGTTTGGGCAGTACACTGTTAGCCTTGCCTTTAAAGTGAGTTTTCCTCAAGTTATACCGATACTGTCGCAGAGCAGACTTGAAAACATGGGTGCAAGCTTGTCTGGTTGCATCATCTTGGCTATCCAACTTGAACCTCATCTGTTGAAAATTATGGGAGTCTCATTATCAGCAACCTAGAAAGTATGGGACAGAGCAAGACGATATTACTAGTTTCCATACATAACCATACTTACAGATAAATGGTCGAGGAAGGTGTTGAACTGGGTTTTATCTTTGTCATTCCTGTACTGAATCCATGTTGGGAGGATTACATGACACCTAACGGCAACCGCTGCCTCTGATACTAACTTGGTTGACTCTGTAGCATCACGTGGCCTTTTTAAACCTGCCTCAAAACGGATCTCCATTCTTCCTCCTCTAGATTTAGTTAACCTATCAAGCATTATCCCTGATGTTTGTTTCCTCTTGCGCCTAGGTGCTAGTCCAACAACGAACATAGGAAGTGTTAGTGTACATCAAACTTTGAGACTACATATAAAGAAGCATGCAACTGTAACTTGACTCCAGCAACTACCTTCTTGTTGTTGAAGCTCACAAAGTTCATCTGATCTTGCCAACTCGTCTTGTGTCAAGAGTGCTTCGGAAGTAGTGTCAGGTGGCAAGGGAGCTTGGGAACGTGCTGCTAGCTGAGTTGACCAACGAGTAACTCGTGCAGATGGTGGTACTGTGGAAGGTGTTGCAACAACTAGGGCTGTCTCTGCTTGTTTGGTGGCAGCTATTGGTTTCTATTTGGCTTGTTCTGCAGCTCACGTAGCATGGAATACCCTGTTTGTACAATTTTCCGCTGGACTTTGACCTCCCATTGCACCATCAGTACCAGCAGAATCTACAGGATTCTTCCACTTCCTTTTCCCTGTCATTCTGTGTTCCTTCCTCTTTCTCTGTGCCATGTTAAGTCAAGCCGACAAGAAAAACGAATAACAATTTAGTTCTTCAGAACAAATTGATGCATGATACAGACGAACTGAACTTTTGATGTTAGACAATCACATGATAGGAGGATGTAATATGTACGAAAAATAGGACGGCATGAGATAACCAAAACTATGATGTGTAAACTAAGTAGAAGACATTTCACTAAACTAGAAGCAATGCAATGGAAGGTAGACACCATATGAAAGATGCTACAAATCTCGCTCTGCCAAGTTAACAGTGTCTCGTCATAAATGGCGTTTAAACAAATGTGAAGCAGTACAAGAAATAAATCATATGCAAGATGCAAACAACACCACACTGCCAAGTTAAAGGTCTCTCGTCATTAGTGTCATTGCATATTCACAGCTTATGATGTGTAAACTAAGGAGAAGGCATTTCAAAAAATTAGAAGCAATGAAAGCTAGACACCATATGAAAGATGCAACGAATATCACTCTACCAAGTTAAAACTGTCTCGTCATAAGTGCCATTTCAACATATTAGAAGTTGTACAAGCTAGAAAAAAATGCGAGATGTAACCTATATCACACCCCAGGTCAAACGTGTCTTATGATAAGTGATTGTTGCAGGTTACACAACAATAGTACTTTGATGTAAGAACATGGTGTGATAGACAGATATTGTATGTTCTAGAAACAGGAACACGTGTCTTATTCACAAGTATAATGTGTAAAGTAAGCAGATGGAATTCAACAAAATTAGAAGCAATACAAGCTAGACATCATACATAACATGCAACCACATATAACAGTGCCAAGTTAGAGGGAGCACCTGTGATGGTGCACTAGGGGAGACGTGATCATCATCAACACAACTATGTTGAGTGTCTATGCATGTGTTGTCTTGCAAATCTTCTTGGGGGGGATGGCTGAGTAGAATCTGTAGAGGCCCTCCGTTTGGAAGGAGCACCTATATCCGCTGCCTTGCTACTTTCCTTCAGCTTTATTGATTTTGAATTGTCAAGTAAAACCCACAAGAAAAAGCAATAAAATTCACTCTTTAGAACTCATTCATGCATGGTACTGACAATCACTACTTTGATGTAAGGCAAACACATGATACCAGGATGGAATATGTACGAAAAACAGGACTGCATGGCATATTCACAACTGTTTGTGTAAACTAAGCAGAAGCCATTTCAACAAACAAGAAGAAATGCAAGCTAGACACCACATGAAAGATGCAACCAATATGAATCTGCCAAGTTAAAAGCGCCCCATCATAAATGGCGTTTCAACAAATTAGAAGTGGCGCATGCTATAAATCATATGAAAGATGCAACTAATATCACACTGCATATACTAAAGGTGTCTCGTCATATTGATTCATGCGGGATACAAAAAACAATAGTTTTATGTAAGGACATGCTTAATAGACAGATGTACTATGTACTAAAAACAAGAAGACATGTCACATTAATAGGTATAATGTATAAACTAAGCAGAATAGCACATGCAATTTAACCAGATTGGAAGAATTACAGTCTAGACACCATATGCAACATGCAACCACATATCACGCTGCCAAGTTAGAGAAAGCACCTGCGATGCTGGTGTAGGGGAAATGCGGTCATCAACTACAGAGCTACGTTCACTATCTTCATCTGGCCTTGTTGTTTCTTGAGAATCATGTGGGGAGGCTGACACTGCATTCTTCAAAAGAGGATCTTTTCTCAAAGTAACCCACTGGGGTGACTGTCTCATCATAAGTGATTGATGAGGGATACACAAGAACATTAGTTTGATGTAAGAACATGGTTAATAGACAAATGTACTAGTATGTACCAAAAACAGGAAGGCATGTCATATTCAAAGGTATAATGTGTAAGCTAAGCAGATGCAATTTAACCAAATTTGAAGCAATACAAGCTAGACATCCGGCTGGAGTGGTGAGCATGATCATCGAGGACCTGAGAGCCTGCTGGGTGGTGGGCTGCTTCGCCACCATCGTGGCTTTTTAGTTGGCTTCCAGGTGATGCCTATCTGTGCTGGGCTTGTTACTGGCTCGTCCAGTGCCCTGACTAGCTATTTGTCTTCTAGTGCTCCCGGGATGGCGGTTCATGTAAAAAATATCTTTCCTTATCTTAATAAAGACCGACTTCGGCCTTTCGAATACAAGCTAGACACCATATGCAACATGCAACCACATATGACACCGCGAAGTTAAAGCAAGCACCTGGGATGGTAGTTCATGGCGAGCGAGGTCATCAACTCCAGAGCTACGTTTACTATCTCCATCTGCTGACACTGCACCCTTTATAAGGCTGAAACGTGTCTGGCCAAGCCGCATACCACGCTGGAGCGACTTCTCTCTTTTCTTTTCTGCTTCTGTCAAGGTAGCAGCGTCTGAAATATCCTTGCCTAAAAACACAATAGTGAGAGTATGGGTGAAGTGTGTGCAGAACTAGTGCACTGTAAAAGTAGCAGATAGCAGGTGGCTAAAATATAAATGACAGGAGACATATGATAGCTCTACAACATTGCATGGCAAACAAAATTAGATTCTACTCCGTATGATTTTGTAATATATGAGCACAGGGATGGCTGGGAAATGCAGGTACTCCTCCAGCACACCACCACATGTGGTCCTATCAAAATAACAGTCGACTAAAAATAAATAGGTCAGTCGATTTTTTTATGAACCGTCCGATCTAGAAGGAATGGGCAGATGGCCTTCGTCTACCTCCCGCCAGTCACTGTTGACGATCTTTCTTGAACCGCCACGACCACCGGCCCAGATCCCTGCCTCTGCCACCCCGCCCACCCCTCGACCTCACACCACCGTCGTGCTTGGTAGCGCCCCCAGGCCATCCCTTTAATCCCGGCCGACCTCCAGATCGGGCGCCAGCAGCTCTAGGCCCCACACGCCCCTAAGATAAACACTGAGGCGCTGCTTCCCCGGCGTAATAGGTGGACTAGCGCCTATTACGCTGGGGAATGCTTCCGTTAATTGGGAATCAACTGACCAGGAATTGAAATCCAGGGGGGCGACGGACCTCTAGCTAAGGTGACATAGTATATGAGGAGAAACCTTGTGCATCGCGAGTTACTAGGAACATCTAGTATCAAGAAGAAGTGGTGAACTAGTGTCTTCTGTGGGATGAATACTGTGCAAGCAGACATGTAAGATTTGCACGAATAAGGGAAGAGGAGTACCATTTCTGGTTGCCAGTGTTGTGTCCTTCATATGTCGCGGCGATTTTCTTCTTTTTGCCGGGGGAACCGATGTTTTGGAGGAGGGTGCAGCCTTGGACGAACCCATGGCCAAATTGTTGACTGTGTTGCCATGGTTGTATGTCGGTGGAGGGGAAGCAGATCTGAGGCGGCGAAGGACGGCGTAGAAGGAACAACTCTGGTGCGGTGGACGGTGGCGAAGTTGGAGCGGCAGCGGTGAGGCGCAGGACGGCGTGGTTCAACTGGCTCGGGTACGGACAACTCAGCCTCGGCTTCAACTACTAGCCATGGAGGGCGTTGCGGTTGAGGTTGCGGTGGACGACGACGTCGGGGTATCGGCTCCAACATGATGGAGGAGGGCGGCGGTTAATGGGTGGGATGGGGTGGCGGACAGAGGACGCCGGGATTTCGCGGCTGGTGGAGAGGTAGTTTTGGCGCCCACGGAGTACGAATGGGGAATCGGACCGGGGGGGAGCTAAGGGAGAACCATGTTTCGGTTTGGGATGCACTTGTTTTTGCCTTTTTTAACAGTTGGGACGCGCTTGTTTGAAATTTGGGGAAAGTACAAACTTTGCCCCCCTCGTAAATTTTGGACCTACTGCGGGTCGGGGGTAGCATGGTAATCCCAAGTGATCCAAATAGTGGGCGGAAGTGATTTCGGCCGCACGCATGTGTGCTTAGGCGGCCATTGTGTATGAATGTTTTTTGGAGGCGGTTGCGTGGCGTCTAGATGAAGCTACAGACCTATCCCGGTTTAGACCTTTGGACGTCGGGCCGGTAGGTTTCACGGGTCGGAGTTAGAAAAATAATTTCCTTCTACTACCAAACATTGGTCTCACGTGGTTTCGGGCGAGTAGAGGCTCTTTTGGCGCTTCGTTCGAAATTTTGAAATAGAAGCATTCACGTTTAGAGTACTCTTGAACTTTGAGGATTGACCTAAATAGACAACGTTAAAGTTGACCTTGTATGTTTGAAAACCTAATTATTATCCATTTCTTTTTGAAATTTTGACACTTGAAAATCCTATAACTACGATTATTTTGGAATGGAGGAGCTAAATTTGAATCTATTTTGTACACGACTATATATGCTATTATGTACAAAAGCAGAGCAAAGATTGGTGCCCCCATAATTTAGGTATGATTTACAAATGCCATGATATCGAATTCAAATAATTGAATCGACTTCATGTTGAATTCGAATTTTTTAAACCACCTTATGTTGAATTCAAATGTATGCTAGTTCATAGCTAGCTATTTATAATGTTCATTGTGTAACTTCCGTATGTATAATGTGCTTTACACACACAACATGATCTATACTCATGTTTATATTCGATTGCTAAAGCGATGCATTGTCTGGAGTTCAAAATACTAACTATGTGGATCAATTATGTCGAATAATAACATATACATGCTCAAATTCAATAGAATCTTGATGTCTGATGGATCAATGACTGTTCTTTACCCGAATTGCAAATATCATGATCCCATCTTAATATTTGGATACAATTTATATCTTTAATCAATGTGTACATCAGTCATTTACATGTAGTTTCACTCTCCATCGGTGGTTTCTCTCACACATGCTCACACACTCTCTCCCGAGGTGTCTTTCTCGCAGACATGCTCTCGATATAACCCTCCCTCCCTCTCGTAACCATTTACGACTGTTTTCACTAACCTTTATCACAAGAACTCTTCCTCTCACAAGCATACACACGCACAATACCCATCGACCCATTTCTACATACATAGACCTGCCTACGTGTCTCCTGTATGCACATTATCTTTAGGCATGTATCTCACGCATTGTCTCACACCTCTCTTCCTAATCGACGAGTATGATTCTAGCAGAGCATTATGTAGGATGCCCCTTAAAGTTACGTTGGATGAATAGTAATATCAGAGATAAGGGGTTACCTTAGTTCGAGGACCTAGGGTTACAAATCCTAGCCGGCTTTGTCAGTGGACACAGAGTCCTTCACGATTCTGCTATCTTTGTCTTGTACGACTAGTCATCCATGGGTCTCCCTAAATGCGTCACGGGCCAACCAATGTGGCGCAGGACGGAACTGAACCAAGGGCCTCACCTCGGCCCACCGAACCTCACGCGGTGACACACCCTCTGCCCCTAAGTCTCGTTATCTTCTCACACCCACACATACCAACACAGACACCACACAAAAAAAATTCTCCTCGTGCCTCTATCCCCTCCCCCTTGCATATACACACTCAAGGGAATCTCTCGCCGTGACATAATATTCGTCTCTCTCTCTCTAGACCTCTCTCATTTCTCGTGCTATCTCTCCCCCGCCCCCCTCCCCCCGCCGGCCCCTCTATCCATGCCTCTCTCGAATACGTAATACACACACATACCTCTCTAGGCCCTGCCAAATACATCAACTACACATTCACACATGTTACATCACGTACCCCATTGATCAAAAGAGCCCTCTCTTCACGTTTATTTCGCATACAACATTCCTTTTGAATAAAGTGTGGCCAAAAAATTATTTTAGATTTTCTACATATATACAACATTACAAAGTTATATGGAGGAGTATGAACGTTAATTTGCATTGCATGGTGCCCACA
The DNA here is from genome assembly GCF_018294505.1 of Triticum aestivum. Taxonomy (NCBI): domain Eukaryota; kingdom Viridiplantae; phylum Streptophyta; class Magnoliopsida; order Poales; family Poaceae; genus Triticum; species Triticum aestivum. The sequence goes on along the minus strand of NC_057814.1, from coordinate 401,608,045 downwards.
ATGATATTTATTCCGCACTGTGAATTTTTATATTTTTATACTATATATAAAGTTAGTCATAATAAAGAGAAACGAAGAGCATTGCTCTCTCCATCACATAAACCCCCTCTACGCCCCTTTCACGTATGCACACAAACTATCTCCTGGTCCTCTAAAAGTACGCTCCCAGCACATTCACGCATGTTTCATCTTTCTCTCGCGATATATACAATGACGGTCATTGTATTTGAAGCGAAAGCATGATACGTACATTGGACTTCAGAATCCATTCATTACGGTCACCATTTACGTTTTGTGGTTATTATACAGTCACAGTCTCACCGTACAGCTCTGTGTTTGCTCAAGACACGACTAGTTGACCAGTTAAATGCTCCACGTGGCACCTCTAGTGTTGCATCATATTATCTCACTACCATTGGGCCCACCTATCGGCTTGTATCTACTCTACATCTACACTCTTATAAAAACAGAGTTGGTGATGATGGTGTGCCTGCCATCCTGCAATATAGGTCGTCTGGTTTATATCTGATGGATAGGAAGGAAACTATGGCAATTTTGCAAAAAGGTACCCACACACATCTTCACATTTGCAAATAAGGCCTTCCCTCGTTCATCCTTTTCTCTCACAAGATAAACTAGTCATACAAATGCATCTTGATGTTACGTGCAACGCACGGGCATCTTGCTAGTAAGAATGAAAACAAATGACAGAAAAATATTGGACGATGGTTCGAAGTCATGACCGCGGGCACAACGGACAAGGTGGCCTTGTATTGGTATGTTGAGCCGTCTGTTTTAACACACAGGGGCTGGTGTGGTGATTATACACACACGCACGCATGCACACGAACTACAAGCACGCAACACTCAGACGAACACATGCAACCACGCACGCACGCAACACTCACACGTACACACGCTGGCACGCACACATGCAAGACTCACACGCACACATGCACGCATGCATGCACACACCACACGACCAACACACACTCTCACGATCAAGTGCTCAACCTACACGTGCATGCGCACACATCAGGCCCTGACAGACACATACACAACCAGGTGGTTCCCACGCACGGGTTGGAGTCTTGTCGTGTCTGCGTAAATTTGTGTTTATCTGACCTTTTTCCTATGCGAACTGATAGGTGGGACCCACAAGGAACGTGGTCAATTTAACTAGTCAACATGGTGCCACGCAGACTATTTGGCCGGTCAACAGAGTGCAATCCGATGCTGAACGGTGAGCAAGTGACCGTATAATCACCGCAAAACGTATATAGTGACCGTAATGAGTGTATTGTGACCGTATTACGCTTTTCTCTCTATAGGCCCTCCAAAACTACATCTCTACACGTTCTCGCATGCTACATCTAACAACTATGCAATACAACACTACTACTACACTCTAACACAATAAATCATATGTGTTTTTAGTTTTACTAGATATCATATTGTTACTTAATTATTCAGTTTCCATACATTAAAATTGCCTTTGAAATGTATGGCCAGTATCATCTACCGCGCGGGAAAAATCCCACCCTTTCCTGTTTAATCGGGTTTCTATCGATGGATGGTGCGAAACAGCAAAACTATAGTACTATAGTACTACACAGTACAAGTAACAGTTCACTAGGCCGCCATGTCGTGTACTCCTCCGTCGTAAGAGTGGAGTGCTCGCTTTCATAAATGTTCTGGTCCCTTTCGCCGACATGTGGGACATCAAGCTACCGGGTCCACGTGCCATACCAAAATATAGTGTGGAGCAGCAAGGGTGAAGCACCCCAGTCATGGCGCCGACATAGTTATGAGGAATGAGACGTAAAATCATAAAGCTGCACCTTTCCCGCAGTTAAGTTGGAGGGACGAAGTAATAATGCTAAAAAAGAAGTTGGAGGGACGAAGCAACCATCATCTCACTCATTGCTGAATCCGCTTCTCCCTCATCTTCTTCAAGTTAACCATGTGTTGCTTCTGCCGTTGTTCTGCCTCATGTGGGACACGGATCAGCTTGGTAAAGCACTGACACGTGGGACCGCATGTTAGCAAACCGCCAGACCAACATCCTCTAAAAATAAGAAACCTCCCCCGACATCCGCGCGGCAAAATCACCTCCTTTTTACTAATCTTGATTCTATAATTTTTTAGATCAATATAATTAAGATTTGTATAGATAGCACACAGGAGCAAAACCAAGTGTGGTACGGTTAAGGGCATCCACAATGTGTAGCCAAATGTGAATATAGCTTTTGGCATCGATGGGAACCATTATGGACGGTGCTGCCAAAGCCAAAAAGATGGAACCGAAGCTCCCTGATTGATTGATTGAAGGAATAGAAAAATGCAACGTCTCTCCTCTTTCTCCCATACTTGGACGCATGTATAGTATAGAGCACAGAGTCTACTCCCATGTCCCTTCTATCACAAATCACAAAGTAGTGAGGCGTCAAATCACAAAGCACGGACGAAGCAACCATCATTTCACTCTACGCTGACTCCGCTTCTCCATTGTCTTCTTCGAAGAACCACCTCACCGCACTAAGCTGGACGGACGACGCTATTGTGTACTAGTAGTAGTAGTACATTTACGCGTCCTTTGGTTCAACGGACTTCCTGGATGCAAATAAGGCAGTTATCTCGGCTTGCAGGCGACACTTGCGAACGACTTACCGTGATCTCCCTCAATGGTGTTCCCCATCGAACGCACTTCGCCAAACCACAATGTTCGAGATATCGTCGACGTCACCGCAATGGGGAAGGAAGTCAAATAGTTACTACCTCCTTTTTTTGTACACAAGGCCAGTATATCAAAATTACAATTTGCAAAGGCAAGCATGATATATTTATTCAGTAGAACAGTTGATATGGAAGCTCATGAATAAGGAGAAACATATATTTTGTTCCAAAAGTAAATCAAGAACAATGTTGGGTATACCAAAAGCAAGGTGAGTAGGAAATATTTAATCAGTAGAACAAATGACCTGGAGGCTCATAATAAAAGGGAAACATTTCTTTGTTCCAAAGCTAAGGCAAGACGATCAATTCACATTAAGTTAGATACAGAGAGTAGAGTTAGACAACAAAATCAAGCCAGAGCGCCAGTGAGAGATAAGGAACCTATACAGTTCAACTAAAGCATACTATTTGATAACTTCACTTGACTGTCTTGTCGTTCAACTTCTCACATGGCACGTCACATGAACCTGCTGTGAGTTTTTAGTTTAACCAATCAAGCCATAGAAAAAAATCATGGATAATATGGTTATGTTCTTTTAACCGACCGCTTGTTGATAGTGAGCGATGGTTTGCCCCATAGTTCACACCATATTGGTCTTATGCGTAAGAGTTCAGTTTAACATGCGAGGAACAATCTATTGAACAATGGTGTAAGAGTTCCTTTAACATGCAAAGTACTGAACAATGGCATAAGGCCAGCATGCTACCTCTTGTTACGGTCCTCTCACAAAGACATGGTTCGCTACATGGAACTCGGCCCCTTGTCTTTTTGGCACGTTGGCGTTTATGGCGGCGCTTACCTGAATATTTGAGACAACCAGCGTCGAATACAACATCGTTAATAGGAATTAGAGACAACGACGCTGGTACTCTATATATACACCCATACCTTCATCATCACTGATGTAAACAGCATCGCTGATTATTTCATAATGTGGTTTTATTACTGGAGTCCTATTAATTGTGAAAGCAAAAATGCAAGAGAGTGGGATCAATGCAGACCTAGAGAGAACAGTCCCAACAAAAATAAAATATTGGTTACTCTCATAAGTGTTAATGCGCATTTTATTTTGAACGTGGTCATATTCAGTGGAGAGGGAGGGAAAAGCAGAGCAAAGAAAATTGGTCAAGCTGAATTGAAATCACATATAAGCAGTACTTATATTTTAACCAAGCACGAAAGGCATTCAACATACTGTAATCTTGAAGCAAAAGTTTTTCGTAAATAAAACAAATAATTGTTTGTATCCTAAACCCATCACGTACAAGAACATGAAAAATAGCAAGTGTTTTGGTATACTGAAGCATCAGCCAAAAGGCTATGACTACTCAGTTTAGTCCAACAACAAATCTAAGTTTCGGTTCTTTCCAGCTAATCACAAGCATCCAAATATATGTGTACCAACATAGTCTAGTATCTTAATTAAAAGGCACTCAAACAGCATATACGGATTTAACTCTTTCTCAAAATATTATACATGGATTTATCAGTCGATCCACAAGAAGGGTAGCTTTAGAATTTTCGTATCTTATTTTGTTCTTAATGCTAAATCCATTCAAGCTATTTATTTTGTACTATCGATCCAGTAGTCGCTGTACAGAAACATATCTTACTCTTCGTTCTAAATCTATGTTGCATGATGTCACTTGACAGCAGACCTATCCTCACAAGGCACAAATATTACTGTCTCTACAATATATATATTCTGCAAACATTGCCAAGGAAAGAGAACAGTATGCATTTAGAGCTACAACATATGTTATATGTCTTCAGTCCAAAAAACAGCCAAAACTTCACAACCATGTTTAGCTATTTTTTCCTGTCTACCGATTTAGAGACTGGAAATGTATTATGTATGATGTATATTGGAAATGCAGGATAGAAAAATGAAGGAAAGTAGTAGCAACACAATAAAATATGGATATCATCTCCGCAATGGATATTACTGCTACTCATTTAGTAACCCTATAGCAAGAAAAATAACTTTTGGTATTTCATAATCAGCACAATTAACTGAAAAGTACCATCATTTCCATGAAGTTGAGAATTTAGAAATTAGATGTCAAGAATGCAACAGGTGCTCAAGGACAACTGAACCTAGGTAGAGATACTTATTGCCAAACACACGCCCAATCCTAGACTCCCATTTGCCGTTGTGGTGATGTCTGTAAAAACATCTCTGAATTTCACCGACATGTATACGTGCAAAGATTTTCTTGCAAGAATCCAAATATGTTCAGTAACAAATCTTGCAAGATCAGCTCTACCTTGCAACTCCTCTGTACTTGGACACCCCCTCTTGAGAAGCATGTGCTTTTCCTACGTAAAGAGGCATGGAACAAACAGTAATCTCAGATCCATAAGGTCAAGATAAAATCCGTCTGATCTGATAGCAGGCAGAACTACTTGTCAAAATTTGCAGTTATTTGTGTACCTCCGGAGCGAACCGATGTACTCTTCCCTGGATTGCTCCTCCATTTCCTTCAACTCTTGGTCGTAGCTAGACAGCTGCAAAAGGTTCGTCAAAATCCAATTAAGAAGTCAGGTACGTGTGCCTGCATTGTGCAAGTTCTAGGCATGCCTCCGCGTCAATGAATAATATCAACACACTGAGGAGTAGCTTGGAAGCGGTACTAGGAAGTCGAGGATGGTGTCGTGGCCCCAGTACTTCAATGCCCTCAGGTCGTAGGCGCGCGCCGCCGCTTCCTCGCCGCCATACGCCCCTGCAACGACGGCCGGCTTTCATATATCTCAGGGACGCCAAGACTGAGCTCTAATATCAACAGCTCAGTACATTATCAATGCCTACTAAGAAGAACTGGATGCCTACTAAGCAGAACTGTATGCCCACTCAGGCAACTTTGTTTTTTTTGCTTTCCGGTCAGATGATACAGGCTCACGTACATATGCTCATTTTACTTTTTTCTACTACAGTTTCAGGAAGCTGTGTCTTTCGTAGAGCTCCTTCCTTTTGTATGATGTTGTTTAGTTAATAGGAGAGCTCACACTTGTGCTAACAAACAAATAGTAATACTGCTATTTAACCATGCTCAAGAGCTATTTACCAGTTCAACAGTTATCCTGTCCTACTAATTTCACAGCTTGAGTTCAGTACGGATTACAGAGTATAAATATAACATGAGCTACACTTTATAGAGAAGAAATAATCAACTATACTGTACTGCTTGCATGTTTTCCATTAGTGTATGATTACAAAGTCAGAACAAACTTGTGGCCTGACAAGTGACAACTAAGCTAGAGCAAATATACAGTTAATTAGTAAAAATCATAAATCATATTCAGGCTATCAGCATCTTTCTATGGATATACAGGGGATCTCGTTCTGCACCCCAATTTCTTTTGTTGGTGCTCTTGCCGGCAGCCCAACGGGAGACAGAGATACCCTGCTTCTGAATCCCGTTATCCTTTGGTGGTTCTCTTGCCAGCGGCACAGCATGACACGGGGAGGGCAGGGAGATGGCGCGAGGGAGAAGTGGGCACTACCTGGTGGCTGAATTAAAACTACAGGGGTCGGAGAAGGGGAAGGGAAGGGGAATTATACCAAGCACTGACCTTCTGTGAGCTGGATCAGCAAAGGATCTAAAGGGCCGCAGTAAAGGAACGGTGCTAACGAAGGCAGCAACCATGGGTGCTTGTTCCCATGGAACCTCTCCTCAGCTGCTGCTAGGGAGTCGAGTAGCAGGCTAAGCAGGTCGTCCTGGACGGCAGCAAGAGCCAGGCGTGAGCCACGTATAGGTGCACAGCAGCAGGGAGATTGGAAACAAAAAGAGGAAGGAAGAACACACCTTCCACATGGTGGCAAACCGAGCAAATGGCAGTCGACATGCAGGGTCAGATCCGGAACCAGAGGTGGAAGGCGAGGAGGAGCAGCGCTAAGGCGACGGCGGAGACGACGAGAAGCCGCCGCCGCGCCGACCCCCTGGGCCACGCCGCCCGCGCCGCGTGTCATACGCCGCCGCCTTTGCCTCGCCTCACCATTCCTCCTTCCCTCCTGTGGGAGCCGGGGCCGGGCCGGGCCGTTAGGGTTTGGGCGGCGCCAGATCGGAAGGGTGGAAGGAGGAGAACATGAGGGGAGGAGGCCGGGCGGCGACGGTGAAGGAGGCAGTGATGGCGGCGCTAGGGGCGAGAGGAGCAGAGGGAGGTGCGGGTGCGGGCGACGCTAGGGGGAGAGGGAGGCGCGGGTGCGGCGGCGCTAGGGGGAGAGGAAGAGGAGAGGGAGGCGCGGCGGGTGCGGGAGGAGGAAGGCAGCGGCTAGGTCGTCTCCACAGGAGTGGCTGGCTTTTATATCCCTGTGAGTGAAATGACGAAAATGCCCCCGGCGGGGCTGGCTATTTACACGCGGTGGCATGAACGAGACGGTAACTATTCATTGTAGCAGTAACTTTTTTCGATCCAACGGCCCAGGTCTTCCACGAGCGAGATCCGGCGGTCCTAAACGCATCAAGTAAACGATCCGACGGTCGACAGTCGCTGAGCTCTGAGAAGCCTCATGTTCTCCCTAGATACTTATATCAGGATTACCTTCGGCGGAGCGAATATTGCCACTGAACAACACTCATGGTGCAAGATAGAAATATTATTATAAGATAAGCTAGTTCAAGTGATCATGAATAGCAAGGGAAACCGCGTGTTTTATCACTGCTGTTATATAGTTGAAATCTCAGCTGCAAAAATCATGTCATGGAATAGAAGCTACCATTAATCATGTTAGTGCAAGAGGCCACAAACATGCTACCTAGATACACCCTTTGGATCACCCTGGTAGCAGCCAAGCCCTCTGCCGTTCCGCCAGAAGGAGATGAGATTCTTCTATCTTTTCTGCTTCTGAAAAAAAACATAAAAGGCCTACAGATCAAACCATCATATATATGACCACTTCAGTTTCAATAATTTATTGATTCTCTTAAAATTAAATGATGTCTCGTCATCTTGTGTTTGCTTAAATATATAATTAATAGCCAGGGATTAGAGGCCGGATGTATGAAAAAAAATTAAAGCTTGGCTGCTGCACAGTCATTACCAGTTGCATGGACAACAGTGGACGGAAAGCTAGATAAGCAGGATGCCGCTTTGCAAGCTTAGTCGTACATCAATGAACCGTTGAAGAAGTGAAATCTATCCACATACCCAGGTCGCAAGCTTACTCGTGCATCAATGAACCGTTGAAGAAGTGAAATCTATCCACATACCCAGGTCGCTTTGCAAGCTTACTCGTGCATCAATAAACCGTTGAAGAAATGAAATATATACACATACCCAGGTCTATGACAGGAGCCTAGAGAGGCCATCTAGTACTGTCACCAAGGGGAGATCACTTCTTGTCGAGATCGATTGAGCCTCTTCTCGAGCTCCCGGGTCCCGATGTGTCCTGTCTTCCTCAATCTCACTGCACCATTCCTCTCCCCTTGCGGCATCCTCTCTGCTGCATTAATCATATATTGCATTTGCAGCAATATAAATGCCATTCTCAGTACTCCACAACTTACAGTAGTAAAATATCTAGCTGATTCTCTACGGTTCATTTACTTGAGAACTGCTGACAGATTTTGTTCTACATGCAAATTGAATACTGGAGAGTAGCTAAAATCGAAAGAAGAGAAGGCACAAGGATGTACACGCCTACTGGAAAGTACCTAAAACTGAAAGAAGAAAAGGAGCAAGGATGTATGCACATGTTCCCTAAGCACTTGATGTTAGGCTCCCTCTTCCCCAAGCTCGCACCTGCACCTTCTTCTCCCTACCTCTCCTCCTCCCTGAATCTTCCTCTTTCTCTCTTTTCTACCAGGGAAAACTAAAGCCCCGCCATGGCTTGGAGCTCTCCCTGCCAGCCATGGAGACCCGCCTCTACCTGCAAGGAATTCACGCCGCCGCACCAGATCCCTCCGTCTCACACGCCCGTCCGCCGTCACTCAGGTCTGGCGAGCTCCTGCCTAGGTCGCTAGATCCCTCGCTCCGGCCTTCCTCGTCGTCACCGGCGACCCCCGCCTGGATACCTCACTCGGCGAGCCCCGCCTCGCCGCCCGCCTTCAGATCAACCAGATCCGTGGAGAAGGCAGGGGTGAGCTCCTCCATGGCTTCTCGGCTGCTGCAGCGGTTGGGGCAACGGCCGAGTCGCGGGAACCGGCCGTGAGGCAGGATCCGGTGCGCCTCCGGTAGATCTAGGTGGGGGGAGACCGGCGATGGGACCACTGGTCCCGTGGGCGGGGGTGGCGGGGCGGTGGCGCTCTGGGGAAGACGGCGGCAGCGGCGCGCTCGGGAAGATGGTGGGGGCAGCGGGGTGGCCAGGGAAGAAGGAGGGTCCGGCGGCGCGCCGGTAGGAGGCGGGGATGACGGCGCGCCGGAAGGAGACGGGAGTGGTGGCGCACTGGTAGGAGGCGGGGTAGGCAGCAGCGGCGACGGGATCGGGGGGAGGTTGGGGATCGGACGAGGGGATTTTTTTAGCGGGTCGGGCAGTTCGGGGTGTGAGAAGGGGACGAAAAAAAACCGACGAAAAAAACGGACGAAAGTGGTGGGACGAAAATAAACCCGGAACGGAGACTACCAACTGAGACATTAGGAGTAGAGATTATGTTCTGAGATTGATGTTGCTACGACTTTGCCATGCTTAATGCTTGTCGCTTTGGGCCCGGGTGCCATGATTTCAGATCTGAACCGTTTATGTTATCACCATTATATCTATGTTCTAAATCCGATCTTGCAAGTTATAGTCACCTACTACGTGTTATGATCCGGCAACCCCGGAGTGACAATAGTCAGGACACTTTCCGGTGATGACCGTAGTTCGAGGAGTTCATGTATTCACCGTGTGTTAATTCTTTGTTCCAGTTCTCTATTAAAAGGAGGCCTTAATATCTCTTAGTTTCCAATAGGACCCCGCTGCCACGGGAGGGCAGGACAAAAGATGTCATGCAAGTTCTTTCCATAAGCACGTATGACTATTTACGGAATACATGCCTACATTATATTTATGAACTGGAGCTAGTGTCGTATCTGTTGGAAATATGCCCTAGAGGCAATAATAAATTGGTTATTATTATATTTCCTTGTTCATGATAATCGTTTATTATCCATGCTAGAATGTATTGATAGGAAACTCAGATACATGTGTGGATACATAGACAACACCATGTCCCTAGTAAGCTTCTAGTGGACTAGCTTATTGATCAATAGATGGTTATGGTTTCCTGATCATGGACATTGGATGTCGTTGATAACGGGATCACATCATTAGGAGAATGATGTGATGGACAAGACCCAATCCTAAGCCTAGCACAAGATCCTGTAGTTCGTTTGCTAAGAGCTTTTCTAATGTCAAGTATCATTTCCTTAGACCATGAGATTGTGCAACTCCCGGATACCGTAGGAATGCTTTGGGTGTACCAAACGTCACAACGTAACTGGGTGGCTATAAAGGTGCACTACAGGTATCTCCGAAAGTGTCTGTTGGGTTGGCACGAATCGAGACTGGGATTTGTCACTCCGTGTAAACGGAGAGGTATCTCTGGGCCCACTCGGTAGGACATCATCATAATGTGCACAATGTGACCAAGGAGTTGATCACGGGATGATGTGTTACGGAACGAGTAAAGAGACTTGCCGGTAACGAGATTGAACAAGGTATCGGGATACCGACGATCGAATCTCGGGCAAGTAACATACCGATAGACAAAGGGAATTGTATACGGGATTGATTGAATCCCCGACATCGTGGTTCATCCGATGAGATCATCGTGGAACATGTGGGAGCCAACATGGGTATCCAGATCCCGCTGTTGGTTATTGACCGGAGAACGTCTCGGTCATGTCTGCATGGTTCCCGAACCCGTAGGGTCTACACACTTAAGGTTCGATGACGCTAGGGTTATAGGGAATAGATATACGTGGTTACCGAATGTTGTTCGGAGTCCCGGATGAGATCCCGGACGTCACGAGGAGTTCCGGAATGGTCCGGAGGTAAAGATTTATATACGGGAAGTCCCGTTTTGGCCACCGGAAGAGTTTCGGGCGTCACCGGTAATGTACCGGGACCACCGGAGGGTTCCGGGGGTCCACCGGGAGGGGCCACCAGCCCCGAAGGGCCCTATGGGCTGTATGTGGAGAGGGACCAGCCCCTTAGTGGGCTGGGCGCCTTCCCTCCCAGGGCCCATGCGCCCGGAGGTTTGGTGGAACCCTAAGGGGAGGCGCCCCCCTTGCCTTTGGGGGCAAGGCAACCCCCCTGGCCATCGCCCCCTCCTCAGATTGGATCTGAGGGGGCCAGCCCCCCTCTCCCTTGCCCCTATATATATGTGGGTGGTGGGAGGGCAGCAGCACCCAAGTTCTGGCGCAACCCTCCCCCTCTTCCATGTCCTCCTCCTCTCCCGCGGTGCTTGGCGAAGCCCTGCAGGATTGCCACGCTCCTCCATCATCACCACGCCGTCGTGCTACTGCTGGATGGAGTCTTCCCCAACCTCTCCCTCTCTCCTTGCTGGATCAAGGCGTGGGAGACGTCACCGGGCTACACGTGTGTTGAACGCGGAGGCGCCGTGGTTCGGCGCTTAGATCGGAATCAACCGCGATCTGAATCGCTACGAGTATGACTCCTTCATCTGCGTTCTTGCAACGCTTCTGCTTAGCGATCTACAATGGTATGTAGATGCAATCCCCTTCCCTTCGTTGCTAGATTACTCCATAGATTGATCTTGGTGATGCGTA